>NC_046154.1:120508226-120636130 GCF_011064425.1 Rattus rattus | reverse complement strand
GTTGTNTNGATNTGCATNTNCCTTATGACTAACGATGTTGAACATTTCTTTGGGTGTTTCTCAGCCATTCGGCATTCCTCAGCTGTGAATTCTCTGTTTAGCTCTGAACCCCATTTTTTGATAGGGTTATTTGTCTCCTTGCTGTCTAACTTCTTCAGTTCTTTGTATATTTTGGATATAAGCCCTCTATCTGTTGTAGGATTGGTAAAGATCTTTTCCCAATCTGTTGGTTGCCGTTTTGTCCTAACCACAGTGTCCTTTGCCTTACAGAAGCTTTGCAGTTTTATGAGATCCCATTTGTCGATTCTTGATCTTAGAGCATAAGCCATTGGTGTTTTGTTCAGGAAATTTTTTCCGTGCCCATTGTGTTCCAGATGCTTCCCTAGTTTTCTTTTATTAGTTTGAGTGTGTCTGGTTTGATGTGGAGGTCCTTGATCCACTTGGACTTAAGCTTTGATGTACCCCATTTTTAATAGGGTTATTTGGCTCTCTGGCATCTAACTTCATGAGTTCTTTGTATATTTTTGGATATTAGCCCTCTCTCAGATGTAGGATGGTAAAGATCTTTTCCCAATTTTTGGTTGCTGTTTAGCCCTAAAGACAGTGTCCTTTGCCTTACAGGTTTGCAGTTTTATGAGGTTCATTTGTCGATTCTTGATCTTAGAGCATAAGCCATTGATGTTCTGTTCAGGAAAATTTCCCCAGTACTCATGTGTTTGAGACTCTTCCCCACTTATTCTTCTACTAGTTTGAATGTATCTGGCTTTACGTGGAGGTCCTTGATCCACTTGGACTTAAGCTTTGTACAGGGCAATAAGAATGGATCGATTTACCTTCTTCTACATGCTGACCTCCAGTTGAATCAGCACCAGTTTTTGAAAGTGCTATCTTATTTTCCATTGGATGGTTTTAGCTCTTTTGTCAAAGATCAAGTGACCATAGGTGTGTGGATACATTTCTGGGTCTTCAGTTCTATTCCACTGATCTACCTGCCTGTCTCTGTACTAATACCATGCAGTTTTTATCACTATTGCTCTGTAATACTGCTTGAGGTCAGGGATGGTGATTCCCCTAAAAATTAGTTTGTTGTTGAGTATAGGTTTTGCTATCCTAGGTTTTTGTTATTCCAAATGAATTTGCAAATTGCTCATTCTAACTCTATGAAGAGTTGAGTTGGGATTTTGAAGAGGATTACATTGAATCTGTAGATTGCTTTTGGCAAAATGGCCATCTTTACTATATTAATCCTGCCAATCCATGAACATGGGAGGTCTTTCCATCTTCTGAGATCTTCACTTTCTTTCCTTAGAGACTTGAAGTTCTTGTCATACACATCTTTCACTTGCTTGATAAGAGTCACACCAAGGTATTTTTTTTATTATTTGGGACTATAGTGAAGGGTGTCATTTCTCTAATTTCTTCCTCAGCTTGTTTATCCCTTGAGTAGAGGAAGGCTACTGATTTTTTTTTATTTAATTTTATACCCAGCCACTTTGCTGAAGTTGTTTATCAGGCTTAGTAGTTCTCTGGTGGAACTTTTGGAGTCACTTACGTATACTATCATATAATCTGCAAATAGTCATATTTTGACTTTTTCCTTTCTAAATTGTATCCCTTTGACCTCCTTTTGTTGTCGGATTTCTCTGGCTAGGACTTTCAGAACTATATTGAATAAGTAGGGAGAAAGTGGGCAGCCTTGTCTAGTCCCTGATTTTAGTGGGTTGCTTCAAGTTTCTCTGCCTTTAGTTTGATGTTAGCTACTGGTTTGATGTATATGGGTTTTAGTATGTTTACGTTTGGGCCTCAAATTCCTGATCTTTCCAGGACTTTTATCATGAAGGGGTGTTGAATTTTATCAAATGCTTTCTCAGCATCTAATGAAATGATCATGTGTTTTTTTTTTTTTCTGTTTGAGTTTGTTTATAGAGTGGATTATGTTGAATGATCCCTGCATAACTGAGATGAAGCCTTCTAGATCATGATGGATGATTGTTTTGATGTGTTCTTGGGTTTGGTTTGCAAGCATTTTCTTGATTATTTTTGCGCTGATATTTGTAAAGGAAATTAGTCTGAAGTTCTCTTTCTTTGCTTGGCTGTTGTGTACTTACTTTAGTTTGTGGCTTCATAGAAGAAATTTTGTAGTGCTCTGACTGTTTCTATTTTGTGGAATAGTTTGGACAATATTGGTATGACGTCTTCTTTGAAGGTCTGATAGAATTCTGCACTAAACCCATCTGGTCCTGGACTCTTTTTGGTTGGGAGACTTTTAATAACTGCTCCAACTTCTGTAGGAGTTATGGGATTGTGTAGATCGTTTATATGATTCTGATTTAACTCTGTTACCTGGTATTTGTCTAGAAAATTGTCCATTTCCTCTAGTTTTTCTAGTTTTGTTGAATATAAGCTTTTGTTGTAGGATCTGATGACTTTTTTAATTTACTCAGACTCTGTTATGTCTCCCTTTTCATTTCTGATTTTGTTAAGTTGGATATTGTCTCTGATGTCCTCTGGCTAGTCTGTCTAAGGGACTACATATCTTGTAGATTTTCTCAAAGAACTAGTTCCTGGTTTTGTTGTTTCTTGGAATAGTTTTTGTTTGTTTGTTTGTTTGTTTGTTTGTACTTGGTTGATTTTAGGCCTGAGTTTGATTATTTTCGGCCTTCCACTCCTATTGGGTGTATTTGCTTCTTTTTTGTTCTAGAGCTTTTAGGTGTGCTGTCAAGCTGCTGATGTATGCTTTCTCCTATTCATTTTTGGAGGCACTCAGAGCTATAAGTTTTCCTCTTAGCGCTGCTTTCCTTGTGTCCCATAAGTTTGGGTATGTTGTATGTTCATTTTCATTCAATTCTAAAAAATCTTTAATTTCTTTCTTACTTGTTCCTTGACCAAGTTATCATTGAGTAGAGCATTGTTCAACTTCCATGTATATGTGGCCATTCTTTTCTTATTTTTATTGACAACCAACTTTAGCCCATGGTGGTCTGATAGGACACATGGGATTATTTCTATCATTTTTTATCTGTTGAGGCCTGTTTTGTGCCTGATTATATGGTCAATTTTGGAGAAAGTACCATGAGGTGATGAGAAGAAGGTATATCCTTTTGTTTTAGGATAGAATGTTCTATAAATATCTGTTAAGTCCATTTGGTTTATAACTTCTGTTAGTCTATGTCACTGTTTAATTTCTGTTTCCATGTTCTCTCCATTGATGAGAGTGGAGTGTTGAAATCTACTATTATTGCATGAGGTGCAATGTGAGATTTGAGCTTTAGTAAGGTTTCTTTTATGTATGTATGTGCCCTTGTATTTGGAGCATAGATATTTAGGATTGAGAGTTCTTCTTGGTGGATTTTTCCTTTGATGAATATGAAATGTCCTTCCTTATCTTTTTTGATGACTTTTGGTTGAAAATCGATTTTATTTGATATTAGAATGACTACTCCAACTTGCTTCTTCAAACCTTTTGCTTGGAAAGTTGTTTTCCAACCTTTTACTCTGAGGTAGTGTCTGTCTTTGTCTCTGAGGTGTGTTTCCTGTAGGCAGCAAAATGCTGGGAAATCACTGCATATCCAATTTGTTGGTCTGTGTCTTTTTATTGGGGAATTGAGTCCATTGATGTTGAGAGATATTAAGCAATAGTGATTGTTGCTTCCTGTTATCTTCATATTTGGAGGTGAGATTATGTTTGTGTGCTTGTCTTCTCTTTGTTTTGTTGCAAATTGATTAGTTTCTAGCTTTTTCTAGGGTGTAGCTTGCCTCCTTGTGTTGGGCTTTACCATTTATTATCCTTTGTAGGGCTGGATTTGTAGAAAGATATTGTATAAATTTGGTTTTGTCATGGAATATCTTGGTTTCTCCATCTATGTTAATTGAGAGTTTTGCTGGATACAGTAACCTGGGCTGGCATTTGTGCTCTCTTAGGGTCTGTATGACATCTGTCCAAGAGCTTCTGGCTTTCATAGTCTCTGGTGAGAAGTCTGGTGTGATTCTGATAGGTCTGCCTTTATATGTTACTTGATCTTTTTCCCTTCCTGCTTTTAATATTCTTTCTTTCTTTTGTGCATTCGGTCTTTTGACTGTTACGTGACAGGATGAGTTTCTTTTCTGGTCCAATCTATTTGGAGTTTTGTAGGCTTCTTGTATGTTTATGGGAATCTCTTTCTTTAGGTTAGGGAAGTTTTCTTCTATGATTTTGTTGAAGATATTTACTGGTCCTTTGAGCTGGTAGTCTTCTCTCTTTTCTATACCTATTATCCTTAGGTTTGATCTTCTCACTGTGTCCTGGTTTTCCTGTATGTTTTGGGCCAGTAGCTTTTTCCATTTTACATTATCTTTGACAGTTGTGTTGATGATTTCTATGGAAATCATCTCCTGAGATTCTCTCTTCTATCTCTTGTACTCTGTTGGTGATGCTTGCATCTATGATTCCTGATCTCTTCCCTAGGTTTTCTATCTCCAGGGTTATTTTCCTTTTTGATATCTTTGTTTTTTCCATTTCCAGTTTTAAATCCTGAATTTTTTTTCAATTTCTTCACCTGTTTTGTTCTGTTTTCCTGTAATGTCCCACTCTCAAGAGTACATGAAGGAGAGGTGATTTGTAATCTTGTATTTTTCAAAATCTACTTTTAATAAGGGAACATAAATGCTTTGCCTTCCATTCTACTACTCACAAGAGGTAAGGGAAAGTAAAGGTTAGTAGAGCAAATGCAAATGTAGATCTGTCTAGAAGTAGTTCTGTGGAGTAAATTCAGCATATGTTATAAGTATTTTAACAATTCAGTTGACAATATTAGCAATGGCAACTTGATTCACTTGCAAACACCAATCAGAAATGGTAGTTCAGTCCATTAGAAACAATGAATTTCTGCCAAATGGCCCAATTCTGCAGAAGTGGCAAGATGCCACCAGGATACCACCTAAAGTTCTTTGGTGGTGTTTTTCTCTATGAGGTCATGAAAAATGATAACCAGCAAAGAGTAGCCAGATGAACTAATATCAGAAAGCATCATTAGCGAAGGCCAGTATCAGAAAAGCACAATGATGACCCAATGATGACCAGAAAATAGTGGCAAGGAGAACCAATGCCATACAGAGTCTTCCACTGTCTGTTTGGTTTTATTTATTTATTTATTTATTTATTTATTTATTTATTTATTTATTATAATTTTCTTAATTTAAATTTCAAATGATATCCCCATTCCAGACTACCCTCCCACTCCTTTACCCCTCTTCCCCTTCCTCATTGGCTCTATAAGGTTGCTCCTTCACCCACTCATCCATTCCTGCCTCACTGCTTTAGCATCCCCCTGTGTTGAGGCATCAAACCTCCACAAGGGCCTACCCTGTCACTGATGTCAGATAAAGCCATACTCTGTTACTCATATGTATCTGTAGCCATGGATCCCTTCATATATACTCTTTGATTGGTGGTTTAGTCTCTGGGAGCTCTGAGTAGTCTGATATTGTTCTTCCTATGAGGTTAAAATCCCCTTCAGCTCCTTCAGTCCTTCCACTAGCTCTTCCATTGAGGTACTTGGACTCAACTGGATCATTGGCTGTGAGTATCTCCATATGTATTGGTCAGGAGCTGGTAGAACCTCTCAGGGAACATCTATACCAGGTTCCTCTGAGTAATCACTTCTTGGCAACAACAATAGTGTCAGGGTTTGGTGTCTACAGATGGGATGGATCCCTAGGGGTTGTCGTCTCTGGATGGCCTTTCCTTCAGTCTGTTCTACTTTTCCCCCTGTATTTCCCTTGGACAGGGACATTTCTGGGTTAAAAAATTTGAGATGGGTGGTGACCCTATCCCTCAACTAGGGCCC
Source organism: Rattus rattus (assembly GCF_011064425.1). Taxonomy (NCBI): domain Eukaryota; kingdom Metazoa; phylum Chordata; class Mammalia; order Rodentia; family Muridae; genus Rattus; species Rattus rattus. Next base: position 120,630,305 of record NC_046154.1, on the reverse strand, counting down.
ATGCCTACCAACTTGAGGTGGCCTCTACTGGTTCTATCTCCCTGTTGTTACATATTTTGGCTAAAGTCATCCCTGTTCTATTTACATGCTTTCCAAACATCACATGTTCTCTCAAGCATCTGTTCTAGGAAAATACCACATGCCCTTTTTCCTAGCTGCTTTCAGAAAAATAGCACATGTCTGTTCTCAGCGAACCATCTTCCCATGTGTCTGGTTCAGCAAAACCATCCTCTAACAAGACTATTTCCAGCAAAACATCACATGATAGAACTGAGTCTCCAAAGAAACCAGAAATTTCCACTTCAATTACTTAAGTGGGCAGCACAGGGGTAGAAAGACAGCATCAAAGGCAGTTTCTGCTGGAAGAGTTTAACAGAGACAGGTTGCATACAGAACAAGCTAGATACAGATGAAGACAGAATGAGCCAGAGAATGAGAATGAGCCAGAAAATTAAAACATAATTTTAGTTAGAGTAAGTTTGCTGCCAAGCAGGACAATTCAGTGAGGAGCTAGAGAAGCAAATTTGAATCAGTCTCCTTGAATAGAAGTTTGGGGCAGAACAGCTGAACTTAAATAGACAGCCAGAGTTCAAAATGAATTAAAAAGATTGAGTTTAATTAATTGAAATTAAAAGTTACATTTTCATGTGTAGGTCAATATGATTGGAGAAGAAGAAAGCCCACTAACATTGCAGAAAGCAGAGGACCTCTGACAGAAACATTGCAGAGGACAGGAAGCGTCAGATAGAAAGCTGCAGAGGAGAAATTCACCTGGGATCATGTGGTATTTAAATAGGTTTATTTCCAGTTTGAATCAGTCAGGTGGAGAGGAGTTTGGGCCAGAATATTTGAGTTGAACCAGTAAACAAGAGTTCTAAAAGAGGTAGAAAGGGTGAGTTTATTCATGAGTAAGCCTCCAAGATGACAATTACATCTCGAATAAAAGTTACCTTTGCAGAATATTATAGTAAAGAGGCATGAGGATTGAGGTCAGCCTTGCATTGTTTTTCAGATTTTAATGGAATAATGTTAGATGGAAGATTATCCTATACAGTCTTTATCATATTAAGGTATGGTACTTCTGTTTTTCAATCTTTATTAAATTGGGTATTTCTTATTTATATTTCAATTGTTATTCCCTTTCCCAGTTTCCAAGCCAACATCCCCCTAACCCCTCTCCTGCCACTTCTATATGGGTGTTCCCTTCCCCATCCTCCCGCCATTACCGCACTCCCCCCAACAATCCCGTTCACTGGGGGTTCAGTCTTGGCAGGACCCGGGGCTTCCCCTTCCACTGGTGCTCTTACTAGGCTATTCATTGCTACCTATGAGGTTGGAGCCCAGGATCAGTCCATGTATAGTCTTCGGGAGGTGGCTTAGTCCCTGGAAGCTCTGGTTGGTTGGCATTGTTGTTCATATGGGGTCTCAAGCCCCTTCAGCTCTTTCAGTCCTTTCTCTGATTCCTTCAATGGAGATTCCATACTCAGTTCAGTGGTTTCCTGCTGGCATTTGCCTATGTATTTGTCGTATTCTGGCTGTGTCTCTCAGGAAAGATCTACATCCTGTTCCTGTCAGCCTGCACTTCTTTGCTTCATCCATCTTATCTAGTTTGGTGGCTGTATATGTATGGGCAACATGTGGGCAGGCTCTGAATAGGCATTCTTTCAGCCTCTGTTCTAAACTTTGCCTCCCTATCCCCTCCTAAAGGTATTCTTGTTCCCCTTTTAAAGAAGGAGTGAAGCATTCGCATTTTGGTCATCCTTGAGTTTCATGTGTTCTGTGCATCTAGGGTAATCGAGCATTTGGGTTAATATCCACTTATCAATGAGTGTGTGTTTTTCTGTGACTGGGTTACCTCACCCAGGATGATATTTTCCAGTTCCATCCATTTGCCTATGAATTTCATAAGGTCATTGTTTTTGATAGGGGAGTAGTATTCCATTGTGTAGATGTACCACATTTGCTGTATCCATCCCTCTGTTGAAGGGCATCTGGGTTCTTTCCAGCTTCTGGCTATTATAAATAAGGCTGCTATGAATATAGTGGAGCATGTGTCTTTGTTATTTTTTGAAGCATCTTTTGGGTATATGTTCAAGAGAAGTATACCTGAGTCCTCAGGTAGTGCAATGTCCAATTTTCTGAGGAACCTCCAGACTGATTTCCAGAATGGTTGTACCAGTCTGCAATCCCACCAACAATGGAGGAGTGTTCCTCTTTCTCCATATCCTCGCCAGCATCTGTTGTCACCGGAGTTTTTGATCTTAGCCATTCTCACTGGTGTGAGGTGGAATCTCAGGGTTGTTTTGATTTTCATTTCCCCTATGACTAAAGATGTTGAACATTTGTTTAGGTGCTTCTCAGCCATTCCTCAGCTGTGAATTCTTTGTTTAGCTCTGAACCCCATTTTTTAATAAGGCTATTTGTCTCCCTGTAGTCTAACTTTGTGAGTTCTTTGTATATTTTGGATATAAGCACTCTATCAATTGTAGGATTGGTAAAGATCTTTTCCCAATGGTTGCCATTTTGTCCTAACAACACCGTGGTTTTCATAACAGAAGCTTTGTAGTTTTATGAGATCCCATTTGTAAATTCTTGATCTTAGAGCATAAGCCATTGGTGTTTTGTTCAGGAAATTTTCTCCAGTGCCCCTGTGTTCAAGATTCTTCCCCACCTTTTCTTCTATTAGTTTGAGTGTATCTGGTTTGTTGTGGAGGTCCTTGATCCACTTGGACTTAAGCTTTGTACAGGGTGATAAGAATGGGTCAATCTGCATTCTTCTATATGCTGACTTGCACTTGAGCCAGCACCATTTGTTGAAAAAGGTTTCTTTTTTCCATTGGATGGTTTTGGCTCCTTTGTCAAAAATCAAGTGACCATAGGTGTGTGAATTCTTTTCTAGGGCTTCAATTCTATTCCACTGCTCTATCTGCCTGTCTCTGTACCAATACCATACAGTTTTTATCACTATTGCTCTGTAATATTGCTTGAGTTCAGGGATAGTGATTCCCCTGGAAGTCCTTTGATTGTTGAGGATAGTTTTAGGTATCCTGGGTTTTTTGTTATTCCAGATGAATTTGCCGATTGTTTTGTCTAACACTCTGAAGAATTGGATTGGAATTTTGATGGCGATTGCATTGAATCTGTAGATTGCTTTTGGCAAAATGACCATCTTTATTATATTAATCCTGCCAATTCATGAACATGGGAGATCTTTCCATATTCTGAGATCTTCTTCAAATTCTTTCTTCAGAGACTTGAAGTTCTTGTCATACAGATCTTTCACTTGCTTGGTTAAAGTCACACTGAGGTATTTTATATCATTTGGGACTATTATGCAGGGTGTCATTTCCCTAATTCTTTCTCAGCTTGTTTCTCTTTTGTGTAGAGGAAGGCTACTGATTTATTTGAGTTAATTTTATACCCAGTCAATTTGCTGAAGGTATTTATCAGGTTTAGTAGTTCTCTGGTGGAACTTTTGGGATCACTTAAATATACTATCATATCTGCAAATAGTGATATTATGATTTCTCCCTTTCAATCTGTATCCCTTTGATCTCCTTTTGTTGTCTGATTGTTCTGGCTAGGTCTTCGAGAACTATATTGAGTAAGTAGGGAGAGAGTGGGCAGCCTTGATAGTCCCTGATTTTAGTGGGATTGCTTCAAGTTTCTCTCCATTTAGTTTAATATTAGCTATTGGTTTGCTGTATATGGCTTTTACTATGTTTAAGTATGGTCCTTGAATTCCTGTTCTTTCCAGGACTTTTATAATGAAGGGTTGTTGAATTTTGTCAAATGCTTTATCAGCATCAAATGAAATGATCATGTGGTTTTTACCTTTCAGTTTGTTTATATAGTGGATTATGTTGATAGTATTCCATATATTAAACCATCCCTGCACACCTGGGATGAAGCACACTTGATCATGATGTCTGGTGTGTTCCTGGATTCGGTTTGCAAGAATTTTATTGAGTATTTTTGCGTCGTTAGTCATAAGGGAAATTGGTCTGAAGTTCTCTTTCTTTTTGGGTCTTTTTGTGGTTTAGGTATAAGAGTAATTGTGGTTTCATAGAAGGAATTCGGAAGCACTCCATCTGTTTCAGTTTTGTGGAATAGTTTGGATAGTTTTGGTATAAGGTCTTCTTTGAAGGTCTGATCGAATTCTGTGCTGAACCCATCTGGACCTGGGGTCTTTTTGGTTGCGAGACTTTTAATGACTGCTTCTATTTCATTAGGAGTTATGGAGTTGATTAAATGGTTTATCTTTTCCTGATTTAGCTTCAGTACCTGGTATCTGTCTAGGAAATTGTCTATTTCCTGCAGATTTTCAAGTTTTGTTGAAAAAAGGCTTTTGTAGTAGGGTCTGATGATTTTTTGAATTTCCTCTGATTCTGTAGTTATGTCTCCCTTTTCATTTCTGATTTTGTTAATTTGGACACACTCTGTTTCTTCTGGTTAGCTTGGCTAAGGGTTTATCTTGTTGATTTTCTCAAAGAACCAGCTTTTGGTTCTGTTGATTCTTTGTATAGTCCTTTTTGTTTCTACTTGGTTGATTTCAGCTCTGAGTTTGATTATTTCCTGCCTTCTACTCCTCCTTGGTATATTTGCTTCTTTTTATTCTAGAGCTTTTAGGTGTGCTGTCAAGCTGCTGACATATGCTCTTTCCTGTTTCTTTCTGCAGGCACTCAGCGCTATGAGTTTTCCTCTTAGCACAGCTTTCATTATGTCCCATAAGTTTGGGTATGTTGTACCTTCATTTTCATTAAATTCTAAGAAGTCTTTAATTTCTTTCTTTATTTCTTCCTTGACCAGGTTATCGTTGAGTAGAGCATTGTTCAACTTCCATGTATATGTGGGCATTCTTTCCTTTAGCTTTAGCCCATGGTGGTCTGATAGGACACATGGTATTATTTCTATCTTTCTGTATCTGTTGAGGGCTATTTTTAACCAATTATATGGTCAATTTTGGAGAAAGTACCATGAGGTGGTGAAAAGAAGTTATATCCTTTTGTTTTAGGATAGAATGTTCTAAAAATATATGTTAAGTCCATTTGGTTTATGACTTCTACTAGTCTGTCTATGTCTCTGTTTAATTTCTGTTTCCATGATCGGTCAATTGATGAGAGTGGGACGTTGAAATCTCCTACTATTATTGTGTGAGGTGCAATGTGAGCTTTGAGCTTTAGTAAGGTTTCTTTACGTGTGTATGTGCCCTTGTATTTGGAGCATAGATATTTATGATTGAGAGTTCTTCTTGGTGGATTTTTCCTTTGATGAATATGAAGTGTCCTTCCTTATCTTTTTTGATGACTTTTGGTTGAAAATCGATTTTATTTGATATTAGAATGACTACTCCAGCTTGCTTCGTCAGACCATTTGCTTGGAAAGTTGTTTTCCAGCCTTTCACTCTGAGGTAGTATCTGTCTTTGTCTCTGAGTTATATTTCCTGTAGGCAGCAAAATGCTGGGAAATCATTGTGTATCCAGTTTGTTAATCTGTGTATTTTTATTGTGGAATTGAGTCAATTGATATTGAGAGATATTAAGCAATAGTGATTGTTGCTTCCTGTTATCTTCATATTTGGCGGTGAGATTATGTTTGTGTGCTTGTCTTCTCTTTGTTTTGTGCAAAGGGATTAGTTTCTTGCTTTTTCTGTGGTGTAGCTTAGTCTCTTTGTGTTGGACTTTACCAATTATTATTATTCTTTTAGGATGGATTTGTAGAAAGATTTTGTGTAACTTTGGTTTTGTCATGGAATATCTTGGTTTCTCCATCTGTGATAATTGAGAGTTTTGCTGGATATAGTAACCTAGGCTGGCATATGTGTTCTCTTATGGTCTGTATCATGTCTGTCCAGGATCTTCTGGCTTTCATAGTCTCTGGTCAGAAGTCTGGTGTAATTCTGATAGATCTGCCTTAATATGTTACTTGACCTTTTTCCATTTCTGCTTTTAATATTCTTTCTTTGTTTTGTGCATTTGGTGTTTTAACTGTTATGTGACGGGAGGAGTTTCTTTTCTGGTCCAACCTATTTGGAGTTTTGTAGGCTTCTTGTATTTTCATGGGCATCGCTTTCTTTAGGTTAGGAAAGTTTTCTTCTATGATTTTGTTGAAGATATTTACTGGTCCTTTGACTCAGGAATCTTCACTCTCTTCTACACCTATTATCCTTAGGTTTGATCTTCTCTTTGTGTCCTGGATTTCCTGCATATTTTGGGCCAGTAGCTTTTTCATTTTACATTATCTTTGACAGTTGTATCGATGATTTCTATGGAACCTTCTGCTCCTTAGAGTCTTTCTTCTATCTCTTGTAGTCTGTTAGTGATGCTTGTATCTATGTCTCCTTGTCTCTTCCCTTGGTTTTCTATATCCATGGTTGTCTTCCTTTTTGCTTTTTTATTTCTTCTACTTCTATTTTTAATTCCTTCAACTTTTTGATTGTGTTTTCCTGTAATTCTTTCAGTGCTTTTTGTGTTTCCTCTCTATAGGCTTCTACTTGTTTACTTGTGTTTTTCTGCATTTCTCTAAGGTAGTTCTCCAAAAAAGTTTGAAGTCCTCCATCATTGTGATCAAATGTAATTTGAAATCCAGATCTTGCTTTTCTGGTGTGTTTGGATATTCAGTGTTTGCTTTGGTGGGAGAATTGGGCTCTGATGATGCCTTTTATTCTTTGTTTCTGTTGATTGGGTTCTTGTGCTTGACTCTCACCATCAGGTTGTTTCTGGTGTTGCCCTGTTCTGCTATTTCTGACAGTGACTAGACCGTCCTATAGGCCTGTGTGTCAGGAGTGCTGTAGACCTGTTTTCCTGTTTTCTTTCAGCCAGTTATGGGAACAGAGTATTCTGCTTTCAGGCATGTAGTTGTTCCTGTCTATTGGCTTTCAGCTCTTCCTGTGGGCATGTGTCCTGAGTCCACCAGGCAGGTCTCTTGGAGCAGAAAAGTTGGTCTTAGCTTTTGTTTTGTGCCTGAAGTCGCTCCTCGGGGCTGGGTTCCAGCTCTCCATTCGACAGTAACCAGAAGGGTCTGCCCCTCCTTCTCTGGGGTCCTTGTGCACAGGGGGCTCAGATGGCACTAGGTGTTTTCCTCTAGTGTCAGAAATGTGGGCAGCGAGTAGTCTCCTCTGGTTTTCCAGGCGTGTCTGCCCCTCTGAAGGTCTAGCTCTTGCTCTCATGGGATTTGGGTGCAGGGAGCTGTTTGACCAGGTCCCTTCAGATCCAGGTGCAGTCTAGCCCGCAGGTCTCCTGCAGCTTCAGTGCCCCTATCTTCCTGTTTCCAGAGGTCCTACACAGTTTCCTCTTGGGCCAGGGATGCAAAGGTGGGCAGTACAGGCGGTCTCTCCTGCCCTGCAGTCTCAGGAGTGCCCACATGTCTGGGTGATGAGCTCACTCTCCCATGGTGTTTGGAACAGGGATCTTTGGGAAAATATACTTGAGTTTGTCAAAAGTTTTCTGTGACTGTTGAGATGGTCATGTGATTTTCATTTTTTTGTATTGGATATTTCATTATGTTTATTGATTTACATATGTTGAGCCAGCCTTCATTTTTATAGTAAATCTAACTTGATTATGTTCGTTGATCTTGGTCTCTCGATATTTGCTTTTTTTTCTTGGTGAAATTTTGCAATTATATTCATCAGGGACATTGGTCTGTAGTTTGTTTTCTGAGCCTTTACCTGGTTTTGGTATTAGAATTGTAATAGATTCATAGAAATAGTTTTGGCATAATTCTTCACTTTCTTCTCTATTTTTGAACAATTATGAAGTATTGGTTATGGCTCTTTGAACAACTAGTAGGATTCTGTTATGAATCTGCCTAAGCCTTTACATTATTTTGTCAGAAGGCATTTTATTACTGTTTCATTTCCTCATCTGTTAAGGGTCTCTCTAGAATGTTCATTTCTTCTTGGTTTAAGTTTGGTAGCTTAAATAAATTAGAAAATTTATTACCTACCCTTTCTCCTTTTTAGGTTTTCCAGATTCATGATGTATAGGTTTTTAATATTCCATTATTAAGAATTTTCTTGGTATCTGTTGTTTTCTTGTGGTGTCCTTGATACCTCTGGATACTTCAATCCTTCCTCCCATCTTCCACAAGACTGTCAAAGCTCCACTTAATGTTTGGCTGTGGCTCTCTGCATCAGTTTCCATCAGTTGTTGGTAAAACCCTCTCTGATGATACTTATACTAGGATTCTGTCTGCAAGGATGGCAGAATATCATTAATAGTGTCAGGTATGGGTCTCAATCTGGACCAGTTACTGGTTGACATTTACCTAAAATTCTGCTCCACAATGTATCCCAGTACATCTTGTAGGTAGGACAAATTGTAAGCATAAGGTTTTGTGGCTGGGCTGGCATTGCAATCCTTCCATTGGATGTCTTGCCTAGTTACTAGAGATGGCCAGTTCATGCTCCATATCTCTCTCTGCTAGGAGACTTAGCATTTGTTGCTTTTTATAGCTAGTTCCAATCTAGCTGTTCTCTCTCAGTACTCTTTCCATTCCTCCTCCCCTTACATCATCTCTCCTGCTCCTATCCCCAAATCCTCTCTTACCCAGTTTCCTCCACCTGTCCACCACTGAAGTCTAATTTTTCCCTTCTCAATGAGATTCAAGTGTCTTTCCTTTGTCCCTCCTAGTTACTTAGCTTCTTTGTGTCTATAGCTTGTAGCCTGGTTATCATGTACTTCATGATCAACATCCACTTATACATGAGTTCATACTTTATTTGCCTTTTTAGGTGTAGGTTACTTCAATCATGATGATTTTTTCTAGTTCCATCCATTTGTTTACAAGTTTCATGATGTTCTTTCTCTTAATAGTTGAGTAGCACTCCATTGTATAAATATACTAGATTTTTTTTTTAATCTGTCCTTCAATTGAGGGATATCCAGGTTGTTTCGAGTTTCTAACTATTACAAATAAAGCTACTATGAACATAATTGAGCAAGTGTCCTTTTGGTATGGTGAAGCTTCTTTTGGGTATATTCCCAGGAGTGTTAGAGTTGAGTCTTGGGAGTAAAACTACTTGTAATATTCTGAGAAACAACCAGATTAATTTCCAAAGTGATTATACAAGTGTGTACTCCCACGAGCAATGGAAGGTGTTCCTTGCACTTCACATTCTGTCCAGCATGAGCTGTCCCTTGAGTTTTTGATCTTAGCCATTCTAATGGGTGTAGGATCAAATCCAAGAATTGTTTTGATTTGTATTTCCTTGATGACTAAGGATTTTGAACATTTCTATAAGTGCTTCTCAGACATTAGAGAGTCCTCTGTCAAGAATTCAGTTTAGCCAGGTATGTGAAGAGATAGAAGTCCAGAGGAGAACTAATAGAAATAAGTAACAGTGGAGTGTGGGGAACTTGGGAAACCACTAGAAAGTCCCAGATGCCAGGGATTTGACAGACTCCCAAGACCTAATGGGGTTGACATTCGCCAAGAAGTAGACAGCAAAGGAAGAGAACCCAAGAGACCACCTCCCATAGATAAATATGGCCTCCAGTTTAGGGATGGAGCCACACACTCATCTAAACCTTTTTAACCCAGAATTTTCCCTGTCTAAAGGAAATGCAGATACAAAAATAGAGCAGAGGCTGAAGGAAAGGCCATCCAGAGACCATGCCACCATGTTATCTATTGTATCCCCAGACAGAAAAACTGACACTTTGCTGATGCCAAGACATGTACTTGCAGACAAGAGGGTGGAATTGATGTCCTCTAAGAGGCTCTGCCAGCACCTGAATAAGACAGATACAGATACTCATAGCCAACCATTGAACTGAGCCAGGGGACCCCAATGGAAGAACGAGGGGAAGGGCTGAAGGAGTAGAAAGGGAATGCAACCCCATAGGAAGAACAACAGTATCAACTAACCAGATCCATCAGAGCTCCAAAGGACTAAACCACCAACCAAAAAATATACATGGGCAGGTACATGGCTGCCGCTGCATATGTATAAGAGGATACCTCTTCTGGCATCAGTGGGATGGGAGACACTTAGTCCTTTGGAGGCCTGTTGCCTTAGAGAAGAGGGACACTGGAGGGGTGACAGGAGTGGGTGGGTGGGAGATCACCCTCTTAGAGACAAAGGGGAGGTGATTGGGGTACATGGTTCATAAAGGGGAGAGAGGAAATAGAGATAACATTTGAAATGTTAACAGAATGATTAATAAACAAAAAAACCAAGTGAGATAAGGATTCACTTTAGGTCTGTACCCCATTTTTAATTGAGTTATTTGGTTTGCTGATGTCTAGTTTCTTAAATCTTTTCTTTATAAATTTCAGATATCAACCCTGTGTCAGATGTGAAGTTGGTAAAAAATTTTTTTTCCATTCTGTAGGCTGCCACTTTTTCCTTTTTAAATTTTTAAAATTTTTTTATTAGATATATTTCTTTACTTACATTTCAAATGTTATTCCCCTTCCCGGTTTCCTGTCCATAAGCCTACATTCCCTCCCCTCCCTCTCCCCATACAGGTATTCCCACTATACATCCCCCTTATTGCCCCCATATTCCCCTGCACTGGGGGTCCAACCTTGGCAGGACCAAGGGCTTCCACTTCCCCTGATGCCCCAACAAGGCTATTCTCTGCTACATATGCAGTTGGAGCCCTGGGTCAGTCCATGTATAGTCTTTTGGTAGTGGAAAACTCTGGTTGGTTGGCATTGCTGTTTTTATGGGGTTGCAAGCTCCTTCCACTCTTTCAATATTTCTTCTAATTCCCCCCAAGAGGGTCCTGTTCTCAGTTCAGTGGTTTGCTGCTAGCATTGACTTCTGTATTGGACATGCTCTGGATGTGTCTCTCAGGAGAGATTTATATCCCATTTTTTTCTTTTAACATTGTGTTTTGCTCATAGACGCTTTTGAGTTTGATGAGGCCCCATTTATTAATTATTGATCTTAGTGCCTGAGCTGTTGGTGTTCTGTTCAGGAAGTTGTCTCCTACACTAATATATTCAAGGTTATTCCCAACTTTCTCGTCTAATATGTTTAGTGTATCTGGTTTTATGTAGAGGTTTTTCATCCACTTGGCTTTGAGTTTTGTGCAGGGTGATAAACAGATCTATTTGCATTCTTCTACATGCAGACATCCAGTTAGACCAGCACCATTTATTGAAGATGCTTTCTGTTTTCCATTGCACAGTTTTCTATTATTTGTCAAAAAAAAATCTCCATAGGTGTGTGGCTTTACCTCTGCTTTTTAGATTCAATTTCATTGATCAACCTGTCATTTTTATAACAGTAACAAGCTGTTTTTTTTCTTTTTCTGTAGTACCCAGCCTGAGATCAGGGATGGTGATACCTCCAGAAGTTCTTTTATTATACAGGATTGTTTTAGCTATCCTTGTTTGTTTGTTTGTTTGGTTTGGTTTGGTTTTGTGGTTTTGTTGTTGTTGTTTGTTTGTTTTTCCAACAGTGGCCTTTAGAATCTGGATTTTATGGTTATAGACTTATATGATGACTTCTATTATATTTGCTGCATGGATGATGTTTGGATTTTTTCCCCTTTGTTTCTATTTCCTCTCCATCTTCTGGCCTAAATAGACTGAGGTTCTGGGGACTAGTGAGTCTTTAAATCCATTAAGGTGTCTCTCCTGGTTTTTCTTTTGTTTGTTTGTTGGTTTGGTTTGGTTTGTGGCCTGCATGGCCTCTCAGCTTTGGATGTTCATTGCCTCTAGTATCAATGTTACCTGGTGTCCCTGGTGCCAGAGTGGCCTCTGAGAAAGCAGAGACTTCTGTGAGCCGGAATATGGAGTCTTGGTTCTAGACACCTTAATGGATTTAAAAGGGTGTAGTTTAAGGCTGTTGGGTGTTTTAAGGAGACACAGCAGGCCAGGCTTGGGACGGGCAGGATTTCACTTGGATATCTCTGTTGTAGGCTGGTCTCTGGGAATGCAGACAGAGTCATGTCTTAGGAAATGAAGCCCAAAGAGCAGGGTGCGGTGTTTTGCTCTTGAGTCTGCTTTAGAAAGACTTGGCAGGCAGGTGATTGGGGAAGGATGGGTCTTGTTGTTCCTGATGCCAGCAGGCCTCCAGGAATTCAGACAGAGTTGTGGACCAGAAAATGTAGCACAGGAGATAGAATGGAATTTGCCAGGAGTTCCCCAAGGGGACCTGATGAGCAATGAGTCTTGGGCATGGTCCTACCTGTGTACCCAGGACAGGCAGACCTCTAAGAATGCAGGCAGAACTGTGGACCAGAAAACAGATTGCAGCAGACAGGGCACAGTTCCCAGGGGACCTGGCAGGTAGGGTAGATATTTCTTATTAAACACAACTTCTATAGGACAAGTATTTTATGGAAAACATACTGCCTTGGACATTCTTGTTTAGTTCTTGAGATGTGACCAGGGTTTGTGGACTTTTTTCTCTGACTTGTGTCCAGTGTTAGTTTGAGCCAGTGCTGGATTTGGAAGATGAGATGTTTGGCTGGAGGCTTAGCTCCTAAACTACAGGTCTAGAGTTAGGTCTGTGGGTACAGAGATGGCAGTAGTCAGAGAGTAAAGTGGCGTTTTACCAGTCAAAGGTGATATTTGAACAAAGCAGCTCAAAGGTTACTGGTGTGGACATAGGCTTATGGGGATGCCATAGGTGGGGGAGGAAGTGATGGGTGATGTGGGTAGATGGGAAAGAAAATAAAGGGCTATCTAGCAATGGTGGCTCATGATTAAAGATGGTTCGAGGCCATAGGTCTGTGGGTTTGTAGATGGCAGTGGGTTCTGTGAATACATTTTATAAATGTCTGTATTCATAATTTCTTTTCTAAGCTCCTATAGGTCAGGAAATGTGGTCCTGATAGCTTGCCAACCAGTACAGGGCTAACAATGCAGGGTGCTTTCAAAAAGTATCTCTTGGTAGTGAAGATTACATGACACTGGTTATGTAGGATAATACTTTTTGATTTTGTGTTTGGTTAGCCTTTTGTCAATGGTGTACACTGAGACTGAGGTGGCTAGATTAGCTTTTCTCCATAAGTGGTCAGCGCCCTCACTGTTGGTTGGTAGAAAACTCAACGGACTCCCTAAGGACACGGACTGTCAGATAATCAACATCAGGAATCCAGATCTTGTGACAGCGCACATCCCTAATCATTATGGCCTGCAAGCCTGTGGAATTTCCCACCTCAGGGAGATGGTCTGTCATTTCTATCACTGTCTCAGAGAGGTCAGGGTCTAATGGATGATAAGGAAGCATTGCTCTTTGCTCCCACGCTGGGTAATTGGCTTGTTGCCAGTGCGTTCTGCAGACAGTATTGCTTCATTAACTTTGTCCCTGAGCTTGGCTGCTCTGGTAGGCAAGAGGAAACTCAGACCAAACGTAATGGGCTCTTTGCCCGGAAACTCAGATGGCTTCAGAAGTTAGTGTGTCCTTAGTTGCTCTGGTGTCATTCTATTCCTTGTCTTACTGTGGTGGTTTGAATAAGAATGGCACCCATAGGCTCAAAGATTTGAATGCTTGTTCATCAGTGAGTAGCACTCCTTGACAAGGATAGGGGCTTAAATAGGGGACAGTATGGCTTGTTGGAGGTAGTGTGTCATTGGCGATGGGCTTTGTGGTTTCAAATGCTCAAGCCAGGCATGGTGTCATTCGCTCTTCGTACTGCCTGTTGATGTAGATGTAGAACTCTTAGCTACCTTTACTATGCTATGTCTAACTGCATGCTGCCATTCATTCTGCCTTGATAATAAGGGACTACACCTCTAAAAATATAAGCCATCTCCAATGAAATGGGCTTTTTTTGTTTTTTTAAACAGTTGCTATGGTCATGGTGTCTGTTTACAGCAATAGAATATGAACTAAGACATCTACCTAGAGGGTTGATCAGAGCTTGAAAAGATGGGCTTTCAAAGGCAGTCCAAGATTGGGTTTCTAGTTTTTTGTTCTCTGTTTTTTTCTACTTCCTGGCATAAGCTGATTTAGATATGTTTAGAATATGCTTTCTTGTATTGGTCTGTAATTGTTTGAGTCCAATAGCATCATATACTTATTTATTCATCTAGTTTTGCTTTGCCTAAAAAATAGTATTTGGTTTATGGTTCTTAATCAAAAAAGATATGTTTTAACTAATGAAAAATGATGTTGAAATTTGACAGAATTAAACACATTCACTTAACTAAAAATTTTAAAATGTACCAAAAATTAAGCCAGAAAGTATTGATATGTCCATTCTACCCCAAGCTACACAAGAATGCATATTCAGAACATGTAAGGATCTGAGATTAGAAAGACAGAGCTCATACTTTTATACATTTCCCCAAATATGTTTCCAGAAAATTCCAGTTTATTTTATGGGCATTAATACATATGTAGAGAAAATTAATTGATGCTAAAAGCATACAGTTTATGCCAATCTAATCATTCAAATGATGATCATCATTCATAATTATGAAAGTCATAGTGGTAGCAACCACAGTAATTGTCACTCAATGAGCAAAGTCCTTGAGATTCATAATTTTTGTCTTGAATGGTAATTTATGTTCTGTGAAATGTAGGACTCCTCACCCTTTTTCCTTTTTTTTTTCGGAGCTGGGAACCGAACCCAGGGCCTTGCGCTTCCTAGGTAAGCGCTCTACCACTGAGCTAAATCCCCAGCCACCCTTTTTCCTATACTTGAAAATTTCTGATTATTTGTCCTTCAGATTTTATTAAGCTCTAGATCTGAAGTGAGTGGGAAGAGGGAAGAAAAAGCAATGATACTGAACATGATTTTTCTTAGAGACTTCAATGCTAGACACTGGATTGATTGGCCTAACATGCAGGCCAATGTGAGTAGAAGTGGTTTAGTCATAAATAAAGTAGCAGGAGGAAATGAGCATCAGATTCCAAACACAAGTGAAATGGATAACTTACTTGTGGTGATTGTCCTTCTTCCTGTCCAGGAAGAATAGGACAATAGTCACTTATTCAAACTGAAACCAATGGCATTTGAGTAGACAGTGCTTGGAAGCAAGACTAACATAAATGCTGTGGCCATACTTTCTGATCAAGACACATGGTCCAACACGTGATCTGGCAGATGGATAGAATATTTTGGATTACCACTACACTAGAAAAACTTTTTACAGATGGCATAGGTATGGCACACAGACATGGACATATAATTTGAGCAGGCTGGAGGAAATGCCATGCCCTTCTTCAAAATGTCATTTCCAGTGTGGTATCTTCTACTATTAGAGCCTTATTTCTGTGTTTGTTAGAGGAGTTCAGATACTCCAGCTTGTCTTTTGCAATGGAGGAATTTTATGCATTTAAGATCTTAAACATTTTTCAAACTCTGGGCTGTATGGGATTCATATCTGAAAAAAAAGTACAATAAATAAAGAATTTTGGGGGGAAAGGAAAGTGGTAGGAGGCAAAGGGAAAAAAATCTCATATTGAGCTTAGAGATCATTTCAGCTGACACTGATGGAAGATATCAGATATATTCACAGCAGTTCAGTCTGATTACAACATTCAGTTCCACTGTATAATATACAAGTGTATGTCCACTATTGATTGGGGAGTTGAAAACAAATTAAAAATAGTTTCTTTTTACATTTTCTTCTTTCTTTTTCTCTTCTCTATTTGGTTTCTTCATGTATTTCCATTTTTCTTTTTAAGCATTTATAATATGAGATGCTCTGTCACAATGGGTACTAGGTAGTATAGCAAGTCACTATAGAGTTTCTGATTATTTTTATAAGTAATTTTAAAGAAATACACAAACTTAGCTTTAGAGTAAATGAAGATTTGATATTTATTTAGGTCATGCTTACACACACACACACACACACACACACACACACACACACACACACACAGAGGAACTACTTAATTCTAAGGACCAAAATAGTTTTTTATTAAAACAATAGCTTTATTATTTCTTCTTTTCTTATATAAATTAATACTTAAATAGTAGAATGATGATGAATTATTCTCAGAAGTAGGACATGATAGTTACCTACAGCACATCAAGAGAAATTTAGAAACAGGACTACCTAAGTTAATGAGGGGCAAGAGGGAATTTGGGAGAGGAGAGAATTTAAGATATGGAATTAAATTACTATGGATCTTAAATTATTTACTAAATATAGCAATGTTGATATGCTTTTGTTAGTCAACTTAGAAAATTTTCTTAAAAGAGAATATCAAAATGTAGAACAACTGCAGGTATTTTATATTCTGAAGCAAAAGCCTCCAATTCTGTAAAACTCTTGAGAAAACCTTGGCTTGCTCCTGGGTGGATGCACTGGTATCTGTTTTGTTGTTTCTTGGTTCACTGATTATTCAAGAAGAAAAAAACCTGTAAACCACGTGAGCTGGATGATGATGTGGCATGTTCTGCTGTAGAACTCTTTGCCCAATACATTCTTGTTTTTGTTATAAAAGAAAAACAATATTTGTGTGCTGTTTACAAAGACTTCAGGGTGCTACTTAGCATTTCAGCTACTAACACAAGCAACCTTGACAATCATAATCTATTTTTTAAATCCCATTTCACCCAGACAAGTAAGCAGTCATCAATTACAGGCTCTCACGTGAAATACAAATTTAACACCATAGAAATGAAAACTAAAGCAATTTGTACCTTTACTGTACCAAGGGGAATCATTCTTGGTCTGTTTACTATGAAATATTTCCTCTCTTGTGTCCTTTTCTAAGTTATGTCAATGTTACCAAGCATAACCTCCATCACAATGAGTAGATGATACCCTCGCATGACCAGAACCATGTCATCATTATTAGATGACCTAGTTAGCATATGTGGTTAAAAATGCCACCTCCTTTTTATTTATTGACTTATTCAGAATGGCGTAGGTTATATGCTGACTGGGAACCTGGTGTGTTGTAAGAAAATGCCATAGTGTTTTATTTTATTTTTCAAACTCATATCCACTAACCATGCAGGGACATCCACACTTCTTTAAATAATTCTTTACAAACCATATATTTTTATGTATGATTTTTATCAACAACAGCTGTGGAAAACATATTAAAAAGCAAAAAACGTGACAGAAATGTTTCACATCAGTTCTATATATGCATATTTATACATTTATCTTATTGAATCTAATTCGTGTTGCCTGCGTACATACAGGCACAGGCAACTTACTAGGGGACCCATCCCGGAGAAGAACCTGACTTTTTTTTCTCAGCAGGCATCCAAATGTCTGTAGCTTCCGAACTATGTGCGAGCTTGTGAGGCCCCCCTTCTACATGCTGGAATATTGACTCGATTGATCTTGTGCAGGCTTTTTTGGTGAAACTACAGCTGTTGCGAGTTCATGAATTGAACTGCTTGCTATATCTAGAAGACACAGTCCCCCTAATCCCTAACCTCTGGTTCTTAAAATCTATCATATCTTCTTTCAATAATATTGCTGAGCCTTTGTGGGAAGGATCTGTGATCTAGATATCCCATTTAGGAAATAAAAATACCATGGTCACTTGTTCTTTTCAGTTTGGGCATTCGTATTATTACACTGATCGTTCTCTATTACCTCTATCCACTGAAAAAAAGAAGCTCCTCTGATGTGAGGTGAGAGCTGGACTATTGTGTGGACATAAGAACAGGTATTTATAAGGCAATTTAGATACTACATCAGTTTAGCCAAATAATAGTAGTAGATTCTCCCCTAGAGTCTATGACATCTCTGAAGAAGCATTCTTGGTTTGAAGTACCAGGGATGAGTTCTCTCCTGTTGAGTGGAATTTAAACTCAGCCGTATAACTGCTGGTTATCGCCTCCAAACATTCATATCACTGTTACACCGATGGACTTACATTGCTGGACTGGTTACTATTGTAGGACATAGGGTTAGCAAGAATCTTGATAATAGTTATCTGCTTTCAGCTTACGTAGCCCTTTGTAATATTCTGAAAATTTTCCAAGAAGGAGGAAGCTTGTTCAGTACTAGTTTGTTTTCTCCAAGTCCTGTGGATAAAGTATAAGGTATCTATAGCAATAGGGTCTTAACCACAAGTTTGGGTGGAAAATTCCATATGATAGCAATAGTCTGTATTGTTTTGGGGGTGTCTTGGATCCCCCTGACCAGTGACTTGGAGTATCCCATCTCTGGCATTAAACTTTTGTTTGATAGTCTATAGTACCTGTGTGGGGGTTTTCTATATGTAATAAAAGATGATTCTACATATTAATTTTCTGGACTATTTTATGACCAGGCAGATTAGTGCATGATGATTACGTAGTTGTAGTCTTATCAGAAAACTTAGGAATAAATTGTTAACTGCTCAGATTAGTTGAGATGTCATCACACAGCTTACATTTTCTTTATAGAAACTATAGAAATATAAACTATGGGTAACCATAGGGAGATCCCAGAATCTGAGCCACCAACCAGGCAGCATACACAGGCTGGTCTGAGGCCCCTGGCATATACATAGCAGAGGACAACCTGGTCTGGCCTCAGTAGGAGAAGATGTGCTTAATCCTGTAGAGACTTGAGGCCCCAGGGAAGGGGGAGGCCTGAGGAGAGCACCCTCTCAGAGGCAAGGGGGAAGAGGGATGGAATAAGGGACTGTGGGAGAGGGAACTGTGAAAGGGGCAACGTCTTGGAATGTAAATAAATAAGATAAAAAATAAAAAATAAACTATGGGTAATAACAACAAATGGGAGAATGTAAATGAGTAGCATTTCTGAAGGTAAGGAGACAATGCAGTAATTAATGAACTCAATTTTAGTTTTATTTAGTTGAACAAAAATATCTCTTGAACCATCACTTGCTCAATATATCTTAAGTGCTTCACTCACTCACTCACTCACTCACCCACCCATCGATCCATTTATCCATCCATCCATCCATCCATCCATCCATCCATCCATCCATCCATCCATCCATATGTTTGTTTTGAGCTTTAAGTTCCATATGCAGGCCAAACTGCCCTCAAACTCCATGTACAGCTTACGATGACCTCAAAATTTTGTCTTCCTTACTTTTCCTTCTCAAGTTGCTTTTTGACATAGTGTTTTATGACATGTATATGTGTACATGTATATGTGTACTTGTACACGTATGTATATGTGTATATGCATATGATATATGTATGTTCAAGTATACAGAGTGTACATATATATATATATATATATATATATATATATATATATATATAAAACCATTGAATCAGGAACATTTCAGCCCTGAGACATTTTCAAAAAAGCATCCTCAACTCTTATTCTTATGCTATCTAAGCCAAAATCATTTTGTGTGTGGGAGAACTTCAAGATTTTGTAAAGAACTTTTGAAGTCTTATGACTATGTATTTTTGTTTGTTTTTGCTGTTGTTGTTGGTTGCTGGCTGCACAATGTTATTTGCTGTGCTTAAGCTTTTTAACATATCCAAAGTAATCAAAATCCACAAAGTAATATACTGGACGGCAGATTCTCTGCAGGACAGAACCAAAACCCAAACAATAATTTAATAGCTCACATCACACTTAGGATTGTAGGGTTTGACTTACCAAAAGGAAATATGAAGGAAAAAGGAATAATGTATGGTCACAATCACAAATGTTCAGAGGAAGCAATGGAGTAATTATTATAGCGTCTCTCATTATAATGAGCTTCCAAGCAGGAACTCAGTGTACTGTACTGTACTCCAGATTTAATGGGCGTTCTATGTTCAATAGTAGGCAAATCTGAGAGTCCCATTGTACCAAATACTGTACTTTCTCATTATTGTTTTAAAAATCACATTGTACATCTTTTAGATACTGCTTTCATTTCAGACTTTTTTTTACATGTTTTCTTCATTGCTTAGTATTTCTTTCAGGTGCAAGGCATAAACTAAAGGATATGATCTACAAAAAGAAACATTTCAGCCAATGGGAGAGAAATGGACAAAGCACTAAGAAAGTAGAAAAAGGGAGAATAATTGATGATAAAGCACCAGTACAAGTTTGCTAACTAGGAAAGAGGGGCAAGGACCTGGGTCACATCTCACTGGAACCATGAATGTTTATCCCAGGACTACAACTATAACAATTAAAACCTCACTATGTCAAGGGAATGCAAATTAAAACTGTCAAGAAGGCAACTGACCGCCAGTGTTGGAGAGAATATAGAAAAAAAAGAAAGCCTGTTCACTGATACTCGAAGAGTAATGCTGTACAGCCACTGTGAAATTGATATGGAGAGTTCTAAGAGAACTAAAAATAGAACTACCCTCTGACTCGGCTAAAGCACTCTAGGTTATATATGCAACGACTCCAAGTCAGCATACTACAGAGATTTTAGAGCTGTGTGTGTGTGTGTGTGTGTGTGTAGGAAGTGATCTTATGGGAGGTGGTGAAAGTACATGTGGAAAGAATGGATGACAACCAAATGAAGGGAGGAAATAAGGGGGGAATGTAGTAGATGAAATGTGAAGAGAATACAATGGCAGATGTATGAAGTTACAAGATTAAAGGAGGAGTTAGGGGAAGGACTGAAGGAGCTGAATGGGTTTGCAACCCCATAGGAAGAATAGCAATATCAACCAACCAGACCCCCCAGAGCTTCCAGGGATTAAACCACCAACCAAAGAGTACACATGGAGGGACCCATGGTTCCAGTTGCATATGTAGCAGACAATGGCTTTATGTAGCATCAATAGGAGGGCAGGCCCTTGATTCTTTGGAGGTTTGATGCCCCAGCACAGGGGAATTCTAGGGCAGTGAGGTGGGAATGGGTAAGTGGGTGAGCAGGGGGAGGAGGAATAGGTTAGGGGGTTTGCAGAGGGGAAACTGGGAAGGGGGACAACATTTGAAATGTAAATAAAATAAATAAGATAACACATAAAAAATAAATTCATAGTGTAAAATAAATAAATAAATAATAACAACATGTTTCCAGTTGAAAGAAAGATACTAAGCCACAGTTAGACATTGGTTATATAGAAAATTACTAGTTACCTCCTGTGAGTCAGTCAAGAGTTTGATAGGCTGAATGTAATTGGATTGCGAAGGGACTTTATGTTTTAATGAGGAAGAAAAGTGTTTGATCATCTTGTTGATAATCGTGTGACAATAACAACTCCTTAGCATTGTATTTGCCTTTCTTTTTAGGAGACTCGTCTTCATTGTGTATAAGGTTCAAATAATATATTGAAAATTCACTGACATGAAATAATTTGTCGCTCAATTATATAAAATCATTTAAGAATCTGGCTTTTTAACAAACTGAAACTTGAATAGCTAAAATGATATATAACATAGGCAGCAAATAAAAAAGTTGTGGTGAATAGATCTTACACTAGTGTTCACTAAATGTAATTGAGGGACAGGGTGTCATTACTGAAAGGAGGAGCTGAGGTTCGCCTATGATTAATTGATATTCGGTGTCCTTGCTGGCATAAATTACCTGAAGATTTGGGCATAATGATGTAATTGTCTTCAAGCCCCATTTTGCTTTGCCTATGTAGCACCATATAACACTGTATAACCAAATCGTGGACCTAAATTACCTGAAGATATGGTTTTTAATGATGTAATTGTCTCTAAGCCTTGTTTTACTTTGCCTGTATACTACTGCTCAACACTGTCATCACCAAAGGGGAGTGCAGTTCAAAGCAAAGATGACCAGAAGTGATTTCAAAATGTACCTCAGACAGAAGAGAAACAATAGTTACATGGTGAATTATCAAAAGAAACCTTCACTTAAGAGGGAGTGAGAAAGAAGAGGAGCTGAAAGTCATCTTTTATATATGTAAGATCCTGTCTTACAAGCAAAAGGAGGGTTGAAGAAAAGCAGCACCTATTTTTAAATGACTACTGTCAACTTAAGATAAGATTACCCTTTAAAAAAGTAATCATTTTAGTTATGCTTAAATTGTTGTAAACACTTAAATTGTTCCCAACTAAATGAGACCTGATTTCTTTGTCTTCTGTTTTCTGCTATAACTTTGTGCATAGGAACATTCCTATGCAGACCAACTCAGGAAAGTTGGTTTCTGCTATAGGTTTTGCAGGCTTCCTTGTTCCTTTGTGACATCTGCATAGGGAGCCCTGCTCTCCTAAATGCTTAAACAAAACTAGCATCATGCAAAAACAGCAATCAGATGTTTACAATCTACAACAGATATTATACACATGTGCACACACTATACACATGTATTTTAAAAATAACTATTCAAACATGTAGTAAAAAAAAGAACATTCTTCACATATACTTTTCTTCTTGTTGCATCGAAGTTAAAACCTGGATATTATTTCAGTCTGACATAATGATGACAGCACGAAGACATCCGCAGAGCAATTAAAAGGCTGATGAGTTTACTCACTGAGATGTAATTTAGCCATAGTTAGTAGCTATTTTCCAGGAAATCTCTTTACACCCAGCTATCCTCAGGCATATATGAGGCACATGAAATGATTGAGTTTTAGTTATATTTCTATGTAGCAAATTTCAATTAAAAGTTGGACTGCAGATTGCTACAGTTGTATTCGTCTATACCATGCTTCAAATTTTGTTTGGAAAAAACCAAAGTTTTACAGATTCTGAACCCATCAATTCATATATTATTTCCCCCACGACTCCACTACAGTGATGGGGAAATGCCCTGATTTAACTCAGAGTCCTTGCTGTTTCTGAAACTTAGAGACAGGTGCCTGCTTAAGAAAGAACTTGTGGAAAACAACAATAAACTTCGGAAGATTTTTGATAAGGTGTAGTCAGACTCTTCAGGGAGCTTTTCACCGATAATTTAATACCTAATGAGATCTTGCTACCCGCTCACAACTTTTATGATACACTTCAGAAAGACGAAGGTATGCACAGAAGCACAGGAGTTGGAAATAGGTTTCAGCAGCAGCGTCAATCCCAATAGACTGTTAGTGGCGCCCTGGTTGAGACGATCAGCAGGAAAAAGTGGCACAATTCATTAGCGCTACCTTCCAAGCATGCAGGAGCGGAGGGGACTGCAGCCATCCTCACTGGCTCATTAGAACAGGCTTTTAGGAAGGCTTTTCAAAGTGAGGCTGGAGATTCGCATCATTTTGCCTTTCTTCTCATCATCAGGAGCCAATTTCTTCTATTTTACCTACGACGCCTACAATAATTCTTTGATGACGGAGATAAGTGGCAAACTCTCCTTTGATCACTTCAGAGTGTGAAGTAGAAACAATATCCTTGCCATTGATTTGCCATAAATGCCCCAGGCTCTGAATGTGTATTGTATGCCGTGTTATATTAAATCCTTTAATTTCCGGATGTCTATATTCTCATGGCAGGGAAGTTCAGTATAGTTAAGTTGGTAGAAGAAAAAAAATATTTACCAATAATTATAAGTACCAATAGTCCCATTTTCTATCCTTATTTTCTTATTGTGTTGCATATATAAAGAAGAGTTTCATAATCGGCAATAAGAACCTATTAAGTCAACTTGGAAATTTTCTAATAAGCTAATTTTGCTTTATTATTTTCATCTTAAAAAGCTTAAAGTTGGACAAGGCCTCCAGGTTGGTCTCAGCTCCACTCCTTTATGTTCTACATCGGAAGCGTCTTCAGCAAGTCCTGGAAGGTGACAAAGAGCAACAGAAATAGTCTTGAGTGTTCTGGGAATTTCTTCCCATTCTCGACTTCAAATCTGGAAGGGAATTCCCCTGCTGGGCATAGCTTTTGTTGTTTTGTCTCACTCCAAAATGAGTAACTAACCTTAAATTGTGTGTGTGTGTGTGTGTGTGTGTGTGTGTGTGTACTATATTTGTATATTTAAATTATCTTATACAATACTTTTTCAAACATCTTTAGCGTTATTTATCTCCCCTTCCACTTTTCCTCTGTGTCACTGTCCCATCCCTCTCCATAATTAAAATATCTCTCCTTGTTCCTTCCTTCCTCCCTTCATAACCCATGTATGTTACTATCTTGCTTTCTGGAGTTTTTTCTTCTATCCCATAATCCTTTTCTACATTCCCGGTTTCTGTCATTACTTCGGGTCATATATTAGGAGCTAAAATCCACAAATAAGAAAGAACAATGGCTTTTGACTTTCTGGATCCAGTTTAATCCGTATATTTTTCCACTTTCATATGTTTATCTGTAAATTTTATTGCTTCCTTTTTTCTTTTTTTAATATCTATTTTATGTATGTAAGTACACTGTAGCTGTCTTCAGACACACCAGAAGAGGGCATCAGATTTCATTACAGATGGTTGTGAGCCACTGTGTGGTTGCTGGGACTTGAACTCAGAACCTCTGGAAGAACAGTCAGTGTTTTTAACTGCTAAGCCATCTCTCCAGCCTCCTCCCTTTTTCTTTATGCCTGAATATAACTCCCCGGGGTATGTGGGCTCCGTTTTCATTGTCTATTAGTTGGTGGATGGCATGTAGGTTGTTTCCATTTCCTTGTTATTATTAATAAGGTAGCAATGAACTTGACCGAGCTAGTATCTGTGGTGCACAATGCCATATCACTTGGCTGTATGTCAAGAGGTGGCATAGCTGGGTCACAAGATAAATCTACTTATATGTTTTTAAGGGTCTCCCATACTGATTTTCAGAGTGGCTGCACTGCTTTGCCGTCCCTTCTATGGTAAAGGACAGCTACCTTTCACCACGTCTTCAGCATTATTTGCAGTCAGTATTTATTTATTTTTATTCTTAGCCATTGGGGCTGGAGTAAGACTAAAAATTCAAAGTAATATTAATTGGCATTTCCTTTCTGTAGTTAATTGACAAACACTTTTTTGATTGTTGGTTGGTTTTCTTTTAACTTTTCGTTTGTCTTTTGGTACAGATTCTCACTCTGTGGCTTTGGTTGGCTTAGAGCTTACTATTCACAATAGAAGGTGTTCTCAACCATGCCTGATTTGAACATTTTGAAAGTTTTTTTTCCTTTCTTTTCCTTTCCTTTCCTTTCCTTTCCTTTCCTTTCCTTTCCTTTCCTTTCCTTTCCTTTCCTTTCCTTTCCTTTCCTTACCTTTCCTTTCCTTTCCTTTCCCTTCCTTTTCTTTCCCTTGTTGTTCCTTCCTTTTCTCTCTCTCTCTCTCTCTCTCTCTCTCTTTCTCTCTTTCTTTCTTTCTTTCTTTCTTTCTTTCTCTTTCTTTTCTTTCTTTTGAGGACCTTGAGAAATGAGCTCAGTGGAGCTAAATCTTTCATAAGACCCATGTTTTATTCTCCACATCCACTTAGTGACTCATAACTACCTGTAACTACAGTTGCTTAGGATATGAAACCCTATTTTTGAATTCTGTGGGCACCAGACATGCTTATAGGGCACATGCAGACAAGCATGCAGCCAAAACAATTATCAACTTAAAATAAATAAATTAAAAAAAATTGTAAAAAGGTATTTCATAGCTATTTTTATTTCCTTTTCTGAGATATATCAGTTCATATCTGTCTCATAATTTTTTTTTAAATTGGGACATTTGTTTCATGATTCGTTGTCTTCTGAGTTCTTTGTCTTATCTGAATCATTAATCTATTAATGATATACCTGGATTCGTTCTCACTCTGTGGGATCCTCTTTACTCTATTGATTTTTACTTTTGCTATACAGTATCTTTTCGGGTTCCCATTTGTTAAGTTTTGAATTTCCTGAGCAAATGGGGCCCTATTCAGAGGAATCTTTCCTGAACCTATGCCTTGCAAGGTACTGCCCATGCTTTCTTCTAGAAGTTTTAGTATTTCAGGTGTCATATTGAAGTCTTTAATCCATTTTGAGTTGACTTTAGTGTACAGTGATAATGGATCTAATTTCATCACGTGATATGTGGACATCCATTTTTCCCAGAACCATTTGTTGAAGATGCTGATTTTCTTTCAGTGTATATTTTGGAAGGTATTATAAAAGCTTCTATGGAAGAAAATCAATCAATAGTTCTATCCAACTGTAAAACCCATAACTCTCAAGAATGACCTCCCAGTAAGGTAAGGTATAATGAATGATACTATAGTGTCATTTTTACCCTAGAAGTGCAAAAACCCTAGAAGTGATTTATGACTCACTAAATGGTAGGGAATCAAGACTGGTATTATAAGTCTAGTCAAGTACCCATGGCTGGAGAGGTCCTAGACCCTAGAGGAAGACCTTCTACTGACATTATCATAACAACATAATTTCTAATTGTATTATAAACAACTTACCATTTTCTCTCATCAAAGAAGCTCCCTTTAATGGAGGCTATGAGAGATATTCATGATTGGCTGAAATGCATAGAATGACTGACTGTGGGTTACCTAACCCCAACCAGCACATATACAATGTAACTCCTACATCTAAGGCTCAGGGATCAGCTTGAAAGAGAGACCATGAAAACTGGACGAGTCGGAAGACCAGAATGTCTTTGATATAGTGTCTTCTAGATATGACAAGAAGGCTACATCCATAAAATCTCAATGAAATGGTTATCTGTACAAAATCTATGCAACGATAATACTAGTTGACAAGACAATGTAGTTGAATAGTAGTTCACAAGGCCCACCTCTAGCTGAAGAGCTATAGGCAATCAATGTCTTCTGAGAGAGGAAGAATCATTTTTTTCCAGTGAGGAACCTTCTGATGCTTTATCTGACCTAATGTGCCCATAGGCATGTGAGGCTAACACTGAATGGATTAGGCATGATATGGCTATTTATATTTTTATCTCTCTATACACTGTCTCCATATTTTATGCATTAAATATTATGTATGTGTGTACATACATATATTTTACATATATTTTTATAAGTAACAATAATAATTGAAGGAGATGAGATAACAGATTTGGGAAGGGAGAGTACAAGAGCAGTTGTAGTGGGGAGAAAGGTGTGGGTACAACACTATTGTATACTATTCTCAAAAATTTTAAATAAAACAATGAAAGTTGACATTTGTAACTGTAAGGGAGAGTGAAGGAACACTGATCAAGAGTAGTTCTATATTAAAAAGTCGTTGGAGCAGGTTTGAGATGGTTTCTGGTGGGAGATCCTCGGCTGTGGCCTTCCTAGGATTATTATGGCTGTACAGCTCTTGCTCTCTCGGTACTGAACATGTCTTGTGCAGATAGTATTCAATCCAGTGGTGTCTAGTCAAATATCTCTGTCACCTAAATCAATTAAAAATAAATTAATTTTCTCAATTAGGAGGCCACATTTCAAGTCTCAGTAGCTAGAGATGACTGATGCTGACCCTGTGGGACCTTGTGGAGATAAAGAACATTTTTTTTCTGCTGAACTTTCTAGTAGGTGTCCTATCTAGGGACTGCTCTTAGTGAAATATGGAGATGGTTCGATTGCTGCTCTTGCCGCTCTCACCTGCACAGCAAACCACAGAGATGCAGTTTTCTGTACATCCCACGGAGGCTAATTCTCCCAAGTGGATTCAGCTTTCAAGTCTATCTTTTCTTCACTTGATCTACCGTGATGATTATAGATATTCCCAGGACAGCCCTTCTACTTTAACTCTGATCTTTTCCCTCCATTTGTTTTACACTATTGTCTGTATGTGATCAATAAGACTGAGCTAATGAAGGCAAGGGAGTTTGAACAGAAGCATTTTGGTCTCTCCATTCTCTTCCCTTCTCAGACTTGATGACAAATTGTCATTTGTTGAACTGAACATTTTTTTCTTGAATATAAACTCAAAGTTTTATGGTACTATGACTATACCAAATTTTAATTTATAACGGATACCACAGCAAGTGATTAATAGCTAATGATACAAAGTATAAATTATTGCTTAAGAGTTATGTGAATGTGACCTCTCTCAAAATATTTTACTGCATCACATTCACCCATTTTCTTGTGATATAAGACACTGATCCTATGATGACCGGAAGTAAAGCCAATGGCAAAGCTTTATGAGATCACGGTAGGCTACATCATAAGAGGCCTTCAACACCAGCACTGTAGTACTGTAGCAGTCAATCTCCTGCCTCAGTACTTGAGTGACTAATTAATATGCCTTTAGCTGATACAACATGGATACGTCATACTAAATTCAAAACCCAGGCAGATCAGGAGTGGACTAGGAGAGAATCTGTTGTGCTAATCAGAATGGTGCATGACTTAGGGTGACTATGGTTAATAATAATGAGCTCTGTAATTCAAAAAGGCAGAGGAATGTTATTTTATTTCCACCAAAAAACAAATGATAGATTAGTAGTTGAATATCATTATTTATACTGGTTTGAAACAGAATTTCTACATGTATGGAGAACTTATATGGCATAAATCTGCAATTTTATTTAAATTGGCATTTTCCTGGAGTTTGTTCCAGTTAATATCCTCAGGACAAAGCTGGCTGTTCACTGATCTAGAGGCAGTGGCACCTGGAAGAAGTTTATAAATGAGGCCGACTAAAGTCTGAGGTAACAGCCAACTTCATTTAGAGCATCAGACACTTTACACACTCTGGGGTAAGAGGACTCACATTAATAAAGTATACAATCCCAAGGGCAACCCCCATGAGGCAGCAAATTGCATGTGTGGCAAAGTCTGTTTTTTATTTCCATAGAGTTAAAACAACAATAGTCAGTTGTAATGAATAACCTGAAATAAACTCACTCCTATCTGCTACATGTGGGAGGGGCATGAAAGCATGATCCAAATTTCATGGTTTTGAAGAAACTGAGGTCCCAAGACTCTTGTTTGCTGGAAGTTTTCTCACAAGTAGCCAGAAATATCCTCACATGGCTCCAAATGTAAAACATAAAGCCTCAAATGAAGGGTGATTATTATATGAAAATTATGGGGGCCTTAGGATGCATACACACACACGTACACACACACACACACATGCACACCATTTACATGAGCATAGGCATTTGTGTACCCTTCTGTTCATGAGGTGGTTAGAGTACAAACTTTAAGAGTGTCCCACCTTGCTTCTTGATTGTGGCTTTGTGCATCAGGCTAGCAGACCCTGGAGCATCTGGAGATTACCCTGTTTTGATTTCTTCTCCTGCCCTAAAAGTGCTGGAATTATAGAATGGTGCTACAGCACCCAACTCTGAGTTGGTTCTGGGGATCAGAACCCAGGACCTCATGCCTACCTGTGCTCTACATCCCTTAAAAGTACATGTTTAAAATTTAATAATGTTCCAGGACATACTGTTGAAAAGCCTCCTTCTGAGTACAATGTATAAAAATTGGGGGAATATTGTCTTATACTTCTGAAGGATAATGAGTGCGTATGAATTTTTACATGTTCTTTGGGTAGTAAATCTGGGGACATGGTGCAGTAAGGTCATCATGTCCACTGTACTTGTAGCATAAAATGAACAACCTAACAGCAAAATAAGGGGAAGAACAGAAGCAGTTCATTCTGTTCATGGTGAGTGTGTGTGTGTGTGTGTGTGTGTGTGTGTGTGTGTGTGTGTCTGTGTTTGTGAGTGTGCATGTATGTAAATATGTCTGTGTGTGAGTGTGTGTATGTCTGTGTTTGTGAGTGTGTTTATGTGAATATGTCTGAGTGTGTGTATGTGAATATGTCTCTCTGTGTATGGGTCTATGTGTATGTCTGTGTTTGTGAGTGTGTGTATGTATGTGTGAGTATCTGTGTGACCATGTGTGTGTGAATGGAAGTGGGTATGTATGTGAGTGTGTCTGTGTATGTGTGTGTATGTGTATCTGTGTGTGACTGTGTATGTGATTGTGTGTGTTTATGTGACTATGTGTGTGAGTGTGTGTGTATGTGAGTGCATCTGTGTGTATAAGTGTGTGTATGTGTATGTGTCTGTGACTGTGTGTCTGTATGAGTGTGTATGTGTATGCGAGTATGCCTCTGTGTGTGAGTGTGTGTGTGTGTGTGTGAGTGTGTGAGAGTGTGTATATGTGTGACTGTGTGAGTATGTGAGTGTGTGTATGTATGTGAATATGCCTGTGTGGGTGACTGTGAATATATGAGTGTGTGTGTGAGTGTTTGTGTGACTGTGTGTGTGTGTGACTGCATGAGTGTGTTTGTGAATGTGAGTACATCTGTGTTTGTGAGTGTGTGTGTGTGTGTGCACATGTAAGTTTCTGGTCTTGTTTAACAAAAACACAAACAAAAGGAAACAAAAAGATAAAGGTAAAATTCATGAATTCATGAATTCATGAATGACTAGAACATATTAGTACCAGGAAACAACTGCTAATTCACAACATTAAAGAAAAAATTATAAAATTGGTTTATCTGCAACCATTAGTGGAATCGTGGTTATTTGTTTTATAGCCCACGTTGCGCTTGGATCATCTTGGGTTCAAGTAGCAGATGCTGTGTAAAAAAGAGGTCTGACTGCTTGCTTGGCTACAGGCACCAGACCTTTGCCGATGCTAGAGCACTTGCTTGACATCCCCCTATCTGGAGACTTCTGTGAGGCCCACTGATTAGCCGCGGCCAGGAAGTCAAGGGCTGAAAAGATGGTTGACTGACTCAGCGGGTAAGGCTCGGACATTACATTAGCCCTGGCTTGAAGCATACGGAATCAGTCCTGAGGCTCTCAAAGGGGAGGAGAAAGAACCTTGCGCAGCTTGGCATGGACAGTCCGTGTTTGCTGAACCAAAAAACAAACGGCACAAAGACATCTAAATTTACAGCTCCAGCTGAAGCACTGAGCAAGGCTAATTCAGTGTCCAGGAGGTTCAATTCAAAGTGCAGTCCATTTTATAGCTCCGCATTTGCTTATTCCAGGGTGTGAAAAGATTTTATATTATTCTATATTCTCCATCTATGAATCTACATTTCATAGTTATATGTCTATATCTATATGTGTATCTAAAGTAATTCACTCTTTCCGTCTAACTGAAGCTGTCTAAACAAATTATTTCAAAAGTATAGATATAAATAAGTTAATTAACACGGTTTTTAATAGACTCTAATATTTAAATGATGCTTGTAAATAAAAATTTACATTATTTGAAGACAAGTACTTTACTCATACAAGAACATTGAATTTTCAGCACTTAAACTTGTCCGGGAGTCAATATTTCATGTAAATATGAAGTCACATTCTCCCATTCTTATACTTTCTCTCTTTAGTCTTGTAAAACGTTATTTAGAAAAAAAAAGACTACTGGAAATTTGCTAGTGAACCTGGATAATTATGAGGAATATTAGAATTTAAAAAATTAAACTCCAACGAGTTAAAATAATTAAGTTAAAAACATTCTGGTATTTCCATTTATTGGTGAAAAGTGTCAGCCAAAGGACTAAGTCTCAGCTCCAAGCTCAGGTAAGGGCAATGAGTGTCTGGGAGAATTTCTAATACTTAGGTAACGTGTGAAATCTTTACAACAGTGCTGGACATGGCACCATTTAATGGTTGGCTACTGTAATTGCTATTTCAGGTTAAATATTTAAATACCCTCAAACCTGTTTAAGAACATGGGCATCACTGTAATTCAAGAAATGAATAATAACTTTTCTCCTCAGAAAACTGCAAGAATTTGGGTTGCTTTCTTTGAAAAAAAAAAGCACATAAATGTTTTCCAAAAATTCTTCACCAAAAAGAAAAAACAAAAGAAAAAGAAAAGCCTATAAAAGTTTTGATTAAGTGCATGTACTAGGTATATGTTGATTAAAAGTAATGTACTCTTCCCACCTTTTCATTTTTTTAAATGTGCATTATCTTATATTTGTAAGTAAATTTTTGACGATTTTTCTTTTAATTGAGTTTTATATTTTATGTAATATTTTAAATAATGTATAATATTCAGTGTTGTGAAAGGTTAACTATATTTAAATGCCTTCTCCTTTTAAACACACACCTTGCCTTTGTCACATTTTTTAACATAACCTTTAATTTGACACTTGTTATATAACTATTATTTGTTTATTGTGGAATCTTTGGAGAAATAAAGTTCAGAAAGCCAAATGAAAATCACCTTAATGTCAGTGCCCAGAGACGACAATCTTTCGTTTTCAGTGCTTCTTGCCGCCTTTTGCTCCATTAATATTTGTGAATCAATGTATGTGTCGCATTGCCGAAACAAACGGCTGGGGTGTCATTATACCTCCTTCTAGAGGCATTCATACGGGGAGGCGAAGTCGCACACTGTGTTCAGATCTTGGCTCTCTAATCATTAATGGTCTGACAAAGAAATCACTAATCTCGCCCAGTCTCTCCTCCCTCAATTCACTTAGGAACAATCACACTGAGGAGCTGCAAAGTTCCACAGTTTCTTCAGTAACACGTTAAAAAAATATTTTGGCAGTATACCATATGTTATTAAATAACATTTGGAACAGATTTTCAGGGAAGCAGAGAGGTATTTTAAAGATTATGTTATAAATAAGTAAATTAGTTTCAGTTAGTTAGCTGTTGACTCTAGTTGACAAAAAAAAAGCCAAATGAGTGTAATAAGGATTCTTTTTTTTTCCTCAGATTTTAATAGCCTTTTTTTTTCTTTTATTAACTTGAATATTTCTTATATACATTTCCAGTGTTATTCCCCCTCCCCTTCTTTATGGGTGTTCCTCTTCCCCCCTCCCCCATTGCCGCCCTCCCCCCAACAGTCTAGTCCACTGGGGGTTCAGTCTTAGCAGGACCCAGGGCTTCCCCTTCCACTGGTGCTCTTACTAGGATATTCATTGCTACCTATGAGGTCAGAGTCCAGGGTCAGTCCATGTATAGTCTTTAGGTAGTGGCTTAGTACTGGAAGCTCTGGTTGTTTGGCATTGTTGTACATATGGGGTCTCGAGCCAGCAATCTGGAGATGAGTTAGCCCAGCATCTCCATTGCGGCTTTAGGGATGGTTGAAGTTGCTGCTTCTCTTTCCTCTCCTCAGCCTACAGGCTTTGTGCATGTGATTTCAGACTGTGTTTCTGGTTCCTAGGTGCTGCCTCCTTTTGTATTTGTACGAGGGAATGTACATGGTGGTGAGAAGCAGGACCTGACTACTGTACTTGATAAGAACAAGATAAAGATTAGAGAAGGCTGACTTGCTTTCCTATTTTATTGGCGAGAAGGACCTCAAATGCTCGTGGGAAACCATCAATAGAACTAACCTCTTTCTGACAGGTTTCTCAAGTCCTGGCTACCAGTGGGTCCCAATAAGTACCATTGTCAACCAAAGCATCTAAAATATGAAAGAAGGAGTCTGTGGCTGTTCAAAGGCCTCTAGGAAGTCTGTTACATTACTATCATTTTTCAGTCATTTTTTGTTACTTGTGAGTATTCCCATAATCTCAACTCTAAACAAACTTAACTGTGCACATCTTTATATTCTAATTTCAAGTTTTTAGAAAACTGGTTAGGTAAATGTTGTATTGACTTAAGTCTTTGGATATACGGTCTCAAGTTACCTGCAAAAATTACCATCATACCCTTAGTATCTAATCATGTTTGTTGACATATATCTCGCTATCTCTCTATCTCTCTATCTCTATCTATCTATCTATCTATCTATCTATCTATCTATCTATCTATCTATCTATCTATCTATGTATCTATCTATGTATCTATCTATCTATCTATCTATCTATATCCCCAAAACAAAAACAAACCCCATATAAAAACAAACCTCTCTCTCTATACACACACACACACACACACACACACACACACACACACACACACACACACACACACATAACCCCAAAACCAAAACAAAACACAAACAAAACCATCTCTTACTTAAAGCAAACACAAAATAGTTTATTCTGGAGCCAAAAAGGGGTGACCAGGGTCTAGAGCCATAAAAATAGGTTATGGTAAATTCCATGTTCCAGGGACTTCATGAATTTTTTTAGGTTACAGAACAAAGAACGTCATAAATTAAAATGCTTTTCAAATGCATTGGTGGAAGCAGCAGGTAGGTGGTATAGAGAAAAGGGAATTGCTATTGACATCACCTGCTGTCTAAAGGCAATCTTAGCCTGTGGGTTGGTAGAAACGAGTGGTCTGTGAAGTGAATAAAGTCTTGAGGGTTTCCTAGGATAATCATAAGGATATTTGGCAGATCTAGAGGTGGATAGAGGATGGGGTATTAAGGGTCTAAACATAGACATGCAACAAACACTACAGTGATTGAAGCTCTAATCAGTCAACATTTGTAGAAGACTCAATATAAAATGTGCCACACTCTTTTTCAGGGACTTTACTTACATGCTTATCTATACTCTTACCTGTCAGCTGACACAGATATAAAGGTCTTTGCCAGGTAAAATTGGTATTACTTTATCAACCCACATTGACAATAAATCCCTTGCTGAACTCTATATTTGTAATACTTTGGTCGCAAATTTTAAGAATTATTTCTTTGTGGATAACCATATATGTTAACATTCCATTTTTCATTTCCATTCTTTTCTTACTCAGATAATGCCATAGTACATATTGTTGAGTACCTCCAGGACAATGCTGAGAAAAGTAAAA
Organism: Rattus rattus; assembly: GCF_011064425.1. NCBI lineage: Eukaryota > Metazoa > Chordata > Mammalia > Rodentia > Muridae > Rattus > Rattus rattus. The sequence continues at coordinate 120,596,048 of NC_046154.1, read as the reverse complement.
ATTACAGGCCTTTTTTGTTTTATTTTTATTCTTTGCTTAAGGAGAATGCTTCTAATATTCAATATTTGTTAAGTTTCTTTTATATTTTCTCTCAAAACTTAATTGCAAACAGAGAATTCTCTCAGAACTGCAGCAAATATTTGTTATGGTTAAAATGAGGGGTTGAAATTGATCATTTTCCTCTATTGCACTTACCTGATGATTGAATGTGACTCAATTTTATAGTGTAATATGATTATGAGTGATGAGTGCCATGTTTTATGTGTTATCCCTGGGATAATTCCACTTTTCATTATGTTGAATAACTATTACACTTCTGGATCCATGTAAGAACTCTCTGTGGATCCCTCATAGTAAGAAGAGGAAACCAGAACATTGTTCCTGTAGAGAATGAGGTCAAGCCACAGAAGAGAACTTCTATTTTTTGCTAAGGTTATGAACTTACGTTCATTCTCTGTGTAGTTTGAGATGTGGGCTACAAAGTCAATAAAAAAATAAGGCTGTCTTTCTTTATTATCCTCAATAATATTTATTGTTAACAAACTTGTCTTAATTGTCAGGATTCAGTTAGTTTTGTAAATATGTGCCATCTTCAGCAATTGTGACAAAAAGCAGTTATTACCTCGATGTTGGTAGCAATGCAAACTCTTTGGGCTCTAGGGGAACCCTGTGATAGTGGACTGATCACTTATGCTTACAGTTGAAAGGTCATTCCTCTGTCATGTGAGGGCATGTCAATCTTAAATCAATGTGGTATAAGCAATGTAATAATGACAAAGTGTCAATTTAATGATCTCTGAAGGACTAATTGTTAATTATTTCCTGAGATGACAGGCCACTTTTTCTCTATGGTGAAGGATAGCGAGAAGGAAGGGAGCTTGTTTGGATCCTGAGAAAAAGATGTTGTTAAGATAATGAGCAAAGATCAGCTATAACTAAGGAGGAAGAATTGAGGAGGCACAATTAATGTTTTCCAAGAATCTACTATGCCAAAGAATTTTATGTCCTATTTAATCAAAATTTTTCATTGACAGTGCTTTCATAGAGGAGGACATTGAAGCCCAAGGAAGTGAAGCATCATGCTAAAATTGTGTAGCTGGTATGGCTTAGAGGTGGATCATATGCAATCAAGTCACCCTTGAAGCCTGGGGCATTATTTTTACTTTACCTACCTACCTAGGGCAGGTAAAGGGAACAGTCAAAAGTAAGAGATTCATGTCACTAGGAAACATGTCTTTCCTAGATATTCTCAGAAATTCTGTCTAGAAATTAATTTTAAAGAGACAATAATGAATATTATAAAATATGTATAAAATATATTAAATAATCTAAATGGTCTAAATAAATTGGATATAACTTCAATAATAGATCATTAATATTAGTCATGAAATATGAAATCACTGAAAATGAGATTACTAGAGAAAAGACTAAGTGATATTTATTACATTTGACAATGAGGCTTTACATACAAAACCAAATATGCAATTCGGAAAAAAATGTATAAATTGGATCTAATTAAAATGATATGGAATAATTAGGTTGTATTTATATATTTAGGAATATATAAATTTAGAAATACATAATGCAACCTTCTCAGTTGTGTTCAATTACACACACACACACACACACACACACACATACACAGACTCAGACACATCTTTATATGTGCATCTGTGATAGCAATTGAAGAAAACAAGTCCATGAATTTTAAAGAGAGAAAGGTGTGGTACATGTGAGGGTTTGGTGAGAGGAAAGGGAAAGGAACATTATGCAAATTAAAACTTTATAATCTCAAAAAAGTGTGAGAGATGGTCTTCCCCAGGAAAAAGCAAAACAAAATAATCAGCCCTGAAAACATAGGTTCAACTAACATCACATGGACACAATAAGTTAAATTTAGAAATTTATGTATATAAACATACATATATTTATACAATTACAATTAATTAAAAATAGGCCACAAATTTGAATAATAGGATATGTGGGTGGATTTGAGGGATGGAAAGGAAAGAGAGAAACACTGTAATTAGGTTACAATCTCAAAAATACAAAACAAAAAAAGAATTGAGGGCATATTGTTTGAAACAAACATATAAACAAATAATATGCAACTGAAAAGAATCACATTAAGTGAACAAGCCAGCCTTGCAAGCATTGCATATTTTCTCTCATTGTGGTTTTACATTTCATATAGATATACAAAATTATGTATGTGTATATATGTATATGAGATTTGAAAGTAGAAATAATTCTAAGAGGACAAAGGAGAAAAAACATAATTAGTAGGAAAGAAAAAGGGGTCATAAAGCATGAAGAGGTGGCCTGAACATAGAATGTATACATTAATAAGAGATTATATAAATAATAAAAAATAAATTATTTCTAAATAAAAATATTTAAGGGGAGTCACTATCTGATGGGGAGAAAATGTCCCAACTAGACATTGTATGCCATTCTGTAAAGCCTCTAGTGCCAGGAATGAGTTACTTCTTGAGTCATTGGTTACAGGGGTCCCATAGACATCCCACAACACAGAAAAATTTTATCAAAGCTCTTCATTGCTCTCTATAGCCTGACAGTAAGGTTCTATTGCTGAAGATACAGCTTACACTATTGAACAGGAAGAAATCAACTTACTGCCACCTATAAGCTTCACCCCTACACAATAGCTTTCATAGTACTTTAAACTTTTGTTAGGACAAAATGGCAACCTACAGAATGGGAAAAGATTTTCACCAACACCATATCTGACAGAGGGTTCATATCCAAAAATATATGAAGAACTCAGGAAACTAGACATCATCAATCAAACTAATTCAATTAAAAGTGAGGTATAGATATAAACAGAGGAATCCTAAATGGTTGCAAAACACTTAAAGAAATGTTAATCATTTGTAAGCATCAAGGAAATGCAAATCAAAATTACTTTGAGATTCTTCTTACGCATGAGAAAATGGCTAAGATCAAAAGTTCACTGAGCAGCTCAAGCTGCTGATGCTGTGGAGCAAGGACGTACCCTTCCATTACTGATGGAAGTGCAAATTCATACAGCTACTATGGACATCAATATGGAGATTTCTCAGAAATATGATAGTCAATCTACTTCAACATAGAGCTGTGCACACTCTTGGTGGATATACCAAAAGGACACCCCATGCTACCACACAGACACTTGCCCAATTATGTTTTTATAAGCCTTATCCATAATAGGTAGAAACTGTAAACAATCTAGATATCCTCTTGTATAAAGAGATTTGTAGAACATTTACACAATGGAGTAATATTCAGTTGTGTTTCAACATTGACATGAAATTTGCTGGCAAATGGATGGAACTAGAAGAAATCATCTGGAGTGAGGTAACCCAGATCCAGAAACACAAACATGTCATGTATTCACTTATAAGTAGCTGTTAAATAAAGGAGACTCATTCTACAATACATAGGCCCAGGAGGCTAAGTAACAAAGCTCTCCATACAACATGCATGAGAAGGAGAAGTAGAATAGATTTTGCTGGTGGACTAGCGGTGGGTGGAGATGGGTACTGGTGGCAGACAAGTGGTGGCTGGGTGCAGGAAGATTCAGGGAAATGTCAGAATTGACATAAGGGAAACAAGTAGTAGAAGAGATGGCTGGATTTTGTCCAGTTGTGATGTGTGTGCGTGTGTGTGTGTGTGTGTGTGTGTGTGTGTGTGTGTGTGTGTGTGTGTGTGTGTGTTTTCATTTATTCTAAAGACAGACTTCTTGGATGAGAGGCGGTAGTTACACTTATCTTTCAAAATGTTGGTTAAGGCATTACAAATGACTATTGATTTTGTTGGCCCATGGTTGCTTCTCAGGGGTGCTGAAGGTACCTCTCCCTTAGAACACACGACTACAATGACTGATAATGGATCTGACATGAGTGCCTGTTTTTTCCTTCCTTCCTTCCTTCCTTCCTTCCTTCCTTCCTTCCTTCCTTCCTTCCTTCCTTTCCTTCCTTCCTTCCTTTCTTCTCTCTCTCTCTCTCTCCTTCTTTCTTTCTTTCTTTCTTTCTTTGTTTTTTGTTTTTTTTTTTAATCTAGCTTTTATGGTACTAGAAAATATTATGCAAGCTGCCAAGGGTAGAAAACTGTTAATTAATCTTAATAATCTTATTTATCTGAAATAGCTGTGAAATACAATAACCAGTATGGCAGGATATCTCTTAAAAGTGCAATAAATGGCACTCACATAATAGAGGTATTTATCAGATATTTAATTGGTCTTAAGGACTATCAACATGAGGGAAATAATGCCTGGTACTGGAGTCTAGCCAGCTTCTCTGGTTAGTGAGGTCATAGATCTTTGAAAAGAATATACTCGTGCCATTTTGCTAAAGCAGCATAATTCCTTAATACATTCCTAGTCTTATCTACACACTTCCAGATAACAATACCAACCATGTCTCTCAAATAACTGCTTTAAGTTTTTGACAGCTTCATACTTAAATATGCTATAATGTGAGCACACTCACACTGATCAGTAACAGAAGTTACTGCTCCTTCCCTCCTGTTGATTCCCTTTTTTTCTCTTAGTCCTTCCCCTTTTATGTCCTTTTTTTTACATTCATGTCTTACACAGGTGTTGTGGGTTCTTGATTGTAATGACCATTTACAATGTGGATTTAAATGCCACATCCAGGAAATAGTCTGAGATCACTACCAGTCTTCAATTTTTCCAGCCCCACTTCTGTGAAATAAAAACCTTTCAAACCATCCATTACTTATATCATCGATGAACACCATATCATGTAGTTTTTATTTTTATTTTTTGTTAAACTACCATTTAAAGTCTTTTATTTGATTTCATTTTTTTCTTTTCTTTTTTTATTGGATACATTATTTTATTTACATCTTAAATGTTATTCCCTTTCCCAGTTTCCTGTCCATAAGCCCCCTATCATTTCCCCCTTCCCCATACGTGTGTCCCTGCCCCCATCCACCCCCACTTACCACACCCCCCACCGACATTTCCAAATTTTTTGAAAACACTGTTGTCTAAGGATTAGGATTCATGTTACAGTTGAGAATGCATAGCTTACATTGTTTTTTACCCTTTTAGGTATATTTCCTAGATTAGTCATGTTTCTCCCCAATGTTTCCTATATTATGTTGCCTTTTATTTTTACTACTACATGATATAGTAAAATTATTTTTTACTATTTTATGTGTTTCTACTTTGTACCTTAAACTTTCCTTGTAACTTGCTACTCCATATTTAATGTCCATGGCTCCTCCTGAATTCCCATTCTTCTTCAAGAATTTAATCAATTTTAAAGTTTTTTCTGTCTTATTTTATTTCTATGAGCGTCTACCCATTTCCTTTTTATTCCTCTAGAATTGTGCTGAGACTCCATTATAATATTTTTAATAATCTCCATTGTGTCATGTCATGTCACTGATGCCTAGATTGGTTTTTTCTTTATACCAAAATATCCCTTAAGAAATAGCCTACCCTTTTGTGTCACATAAAATCCAACAAGTGCAGTTCTTTGCACAATGAATGGCTGCTAAATTGAATTGATTTAAATTATATTGTCATTTGAAAGTGCTAACAAAATACCACAAAAGGTGTATGTGTGAGATGTTTGAATTAAATGTGAGTACAAATAAATTAATGCCAACATGTTCTCAAGTAAACATCACTTGCTCTGCAGTGAAGATTATCAAGCACCAGCTTGTGTAAAAACTGTGATTAGAATGCCTGATCTGTAAATCAAGGGTAAGTGTTCCTTTCTTTTTTGCACCAAGAAAAACATAAGACAAAATCATAAGATCAGTGTCACAAGAACTCTAATGAGTATACCATTTAAGAGGAAGTGATTTGAAATCATTTTATATGGGAGAACATGCATGTGATATCACAAGAAAATTCTGAAAAAAATCAAATAATGATCTAAAAGTAATTTGATCATTGTATATGGAAAAATATAAAATATGTTTTGAAAGTCCACATCTTAGTACTGCAAGATTCTTTGTGGATTTATGAAAATTTTAATAATGAGATTATTTCTCTTTAAAATTCTTTCTTTCTTTCTTTCTTTCTTTCTTCCTTTCTTTCTTTCTTTCCTTCTCTCTAAAGAATTCTATTTACATGCACACTTCCATGATGGAAGAGAGCATCAGACAGAAAAAAACATCAGATTTCATATAATTGGTTTCGAGCCTCCATATTCTTGCTAAGATTTGAACTCAGGACCACTGGATGACCAGTGCTCTCAAGTGTCTGAGCCATCCCATCAAACCTATAATAACTATTTTAAAATTCATTAGCAACACAATAAACATCAAGTGACATTGTTTATGATGCATTTTGAAGAGTCTATTATTATTCTTATAGTTATATGCATCACTGTATAAGTCCAAGACTCTGTCCATGGTCCTAAAGCTTGTATACCATCAAAGCTGCAAAGAATAGTGTAGACAGGAAAAACCTGAAGAGGAATCCTTTCCTATGCATCATCTTCTCATAACCATTTAATTTTCCACTCTATTCCAGAAGGAATATTTTGCTTAATTTCTTAATTGTTCATTTGCATATAAAATTTGGCCTTTATAGACTATAAACCAATGATCCCTTTTATACTAACTGCTTATTGTTATATATATATTTCAATCCAATTTTATATTGCTAAAAAATAAACTTTGTATGATAGCAGAACAATGTGCCTCAGAAGGCCATAATAGCCTGACAAGTATCTCATATGCCTCTCTCTCTCTCTCTCTCTCTCTCTCTCTCTCTCTCTCTCTTTCTTTGTGTGTGTGTGTGTGTGTGTGTGTGTGTGTGTGTGTGTGTGTGTGTGTGTGTGTGAGTTTGAGAGGGGGAAGGAGGAAAGCGTTATCTTTTGGGTTCATCTAGAGTCTTACTCTATTAGGGAGATAGTGAATGAAATCTCAGTAAAGAGCTTTTGCATAAGACACATGGCTATTTTGTTGGCTACTTCTAGACAGAAAACTTAGTTCCTTTAGGATTCATAGGAAAACCAAACATATTCCATATACAATTACAAGGAAAGTATTTATAGTGATGCTATTAAGATCTATTGTTTTTGGTGTCATTCTTTCATGAATCATGATAAAATTCCTCAACCCAACAATAACAGCAGGACAAGTAAAAAGAAGTTTTTAAATGAAGAAAGAAGACAGGGGACCTAATTTCTTTCTCTGTGATCTGATATTTAGGCTGTAATTGGACTACACAGGTGACCCAATGCAGAGAGCACTAAAATCTAGAGGCATGATAAGATCAGTGTTAAGCAGACTACTCTTAATTTGAATTATTTTTATTTATCATCTTGTGCCACACTGAAACACTACTAAAATCCTGTGTGTATTTTGCATGTGTGGTGATCTAAATTTATAGTGAATAGTCTATGATCCTCATTTACTATCAAGACATAACACTGGTGATTAAATTGGAGATGACATACCACATCAATTCTTATTAGAGTTGGGCAGGCTGTAAATGTTTATGTTTCAGTAGATGATTTGAACTACTTTCTTCCCCATTTCTCATTATGTTAAACTGGACTAAGCTGTACATTTGGCATCTTATGAAGGTTAAATTTTGATATATTTACATGCTAGTCTTTCTCTAAATGTTTATAAATTATAAGTATATTATAACCATTTGTATTTTTAAAGTATATTATAAAGTACGATGGGACATTATATTTGTGTAGCAAATATAGCACCAGAGCTACAAAGGTCTGGACAGGAAAAACCCAGAAGAGGAATCCTTTCATATGCAGCATCTTCTCATAATCACTTGTTATGTGTTCCCCATGCCTGTAGATAATAGTGATAAATCTACAGAAAAATCTCCCTTTCTATATGAAGCTTATATTCTAGTGAGAAAGGTAGAAAACCAAAACAAACAACTAAACGAAACGAACAAGTCCCCCAAATTAATAGACTTCATTCCTTAACAGTATGTTCTACAGAGAAAGAGAGAGTAAGAGATGCTTTATAGAGAGCATCAAGGGAGGATAATCAAAGAAGAAATTTGAAAATAAACAAAGTCTTGGTGAGAATCTTACTTTTAGACAAAGAACTAGTTCACTGTAGGTCTTTGTATGTGTTTAAGGACAACTTTAGTTATGGAGGATGGAGCAGTACAACAAGATGAGTAAAAGGCAGAATGAAACAGTATAAGAGGCACAGAGGGCATAGAATAGAGGCTGCAGACATAGAATCATGCAGGCTTGGGATTGCTATAGTGTTGGCCATTGAAATAGCAACACAATGGCAATACTACTTTGAGCATCCCATGTGTGTTTGGCCTTGGTCTTCTTTTACTCTGAACTACAACACATAGCATTACCATCAAGGGCTCCTACAATAGCTTAAGTCCTTAAGGTGAAATGGTGTGGAAATCAAAACATTCCTTTTCTATACAAGAAAATCGATGTTAATAAAAAAAAATATAAAAGTTGTTTGAGGTCACTGGGGTTTGTTCTCCCTTTTAGTGCAGCACAATGGAGCCCTTAATTTTTATGGAAATTTACTAAGGGTGTTTGAGTACAGAAGTCATATTATTAAGCTTCTTCATCAAGCAAGTTATTCTAGCTTGTGTGACAAATTAGACAAAGAGAGTAAAGATTGAGGATTGAGACAAGACAGTACGATAGGAGATGATTTTTTTTTCTATCCAAGGAAATTGTGAGTTGTTGGATAGAGGCTACAAAACACAAAGGACTTAGAACTTTTGGCTTAAACAAATGGAAGGATTGAGATGCTATTTACTGAAATGAGAATATCTGTGAAATGAGTTTCGAGTCAGAAAATCTGAAGTTTAATTTACACTGCCTTGCTTTAAGATGTGGGTTATCTGTCTCACTGAAGAGGTGATGATGATGTAATATGGATTAGATATATCATGGAAAATCAGAAGATAATGAAATTTTCACTGTGTATAAAACCCAAAAGCAATCCACAAAGATGATATTGTTTCCTAGAAGTGACCCCTTGCTGCTACAAAGCATATTTAAAGACTTCTAGCTCTCAGACTTGGAATTTCTGCCCAAAGTAAAATAATTAAAGAGATTAGGTCATTTCTAGAAAGTTCTTAACTTTCTAGTTAGTGCCTTAAAGTTCTTGCTACCTCAATTAATTTGTAAATTTTATTTGATTTTCATAGTTGTTCATGATGTAAGTATAGAGAACCCCATCCATAAATGGAATTGATTAAATGTCTAATGTTATGAGACTGAAATATCAAAGGGAATGAGTGAAATGTAAAGAGAATGGAGTGCTGACATTTACATCATCCTAAACTTGAACAATATTCACCAACACTAAGAGGAAAAAAATCATGTGGTATTAAACTGTGGCTATGATCATATCTTATCATTTAATAATATGATTTTTTATTATCCTCTTCTTTGTATTACCAGTTTTTATAATTTGTGTTTCCAAAAAGGTAACTAACTTGTTAATTTTACTTGGGGACATAGCTGTTTAAATTCTATAGGATTCTGATAATTTCTTCTTTATTTCCACAGAAAACACTTTAAGAAGATCATTTTATAAGTAAAATTTTTGTAGACTAAAGACAAGTACTTTCAGTATGAGTATTTTGTCAAGTAAAATTTAAATATTAATAAAGTAATTAAAGTTTGGAAACCAGTACATTCAATCTTTGAGAACTATTATAGCTACTGACATAGGGGACAGATTTGAGTAGATTTAAAATGTATTTAATGAGGAAACAATTTATAAAAAGAAGGTAGAAAGAAAACAAAGAATAGTGGTTTTTTTATTTTTATTGGATATATTTCTTTTTTTACATTTCAAATGTTATTCCCTTTCCCAGCTTACATCCCTGGCCCAAGAGGAAAGTGTACAGGGCCTCTGGGAACAGGAAGACAGGGGCAGTCAAGCTGCAGGAGCCCTGTGGTCCAGACTGTGCCCAGATCAGAACGGACCTGGTCAAACAGCTCCCTGCACCCAAATCCTGTGGGAGGAAGAGCTTGACCTTCAGAGGGGAAGACACACCTGGGAAACCAGAGGAAACTACTCTTTGCCCACATTTCTGACTCTAGAGGAAAAGAGCTAGTGACATCAGGGCCCCCTTGCATAGGACCCAGAAGTAGGGGTAGGCCCTTCTGAATGCTGCTCTCACAGAGAGCTGAAACCCAGACCTGAGAAGGAACTTCAGGCCCAAGACCAGAGGTAAGACCAACTTTTCTGCTCCAAGTGACCAGCCTGGTAGACTCAGGACACATGCCCACAGGAACAACTGAAAGACAGTTGACAGGAATGACTACACGCCTGAATGCAGAACACTCTGTCCCCATAACTGGCTGAAAGAAAACACAAGAACAGGTCTACAGCACTTCTGACACACAGGCATACAGGACAGTCTAGCCACTGTCAGAAATAGTAGAACAAGGTAATACCAGAGACAACCTGATGGTGAGAGGCAAGCACAGGAACCCAAGCAAGAGAAACTAAGACTACATGGCATCATCAGAGCCCAATTCTCCCACCAAAGAAAACACAGAATATCCAAATACTCCAGAAAAGCAAGATATAGATTTAAAATCACATTTGATCATAATGATGGAGGACTTCAAGAAAGACATAAAGAACTCCCTTAGAGAAATGCAAGAAAACACGAGTTAACTAGTAGAAGCTCGTAGAGAGGAAACACAAAAATCCATCAAAGAATTACAGAAAACAACAATCAAACAGGAGAAAGAATTGAAAATGGAAATAGAAGCAATAAAGAAAGCACAAAGGGAGACAACCCTAGATATAGAAAACCAAAGTAAAAGACAAGGAGCTGTAGATACAATCATCACCAACAGACTACAAGAGATAGAAGGGAGAATCTTAGGAGCAGAAGATTCCAAAGAAATCATCAACACAACAGTCAAAGATAATGTAAAACGGAAAAAGCTACTGATCCAAAACATACAGGAAATCCAGGACTCAATGAGAAGATCAAACCTAAGGATAATAGGTAGAGAAGAGAGTGAAGACTCCCAACTCAAAGGACTAGTAAATATCTTCAACAAAATCAAAAAAGAAAACTTCCCTAACCTAAAGAAAGAGATGCCCAAGCATACAAGATGCTTCTTGTATGTTTGTACAAGAAGCCTACAGAACTCCAAATAGATTGGACCAGAAAAGAAACTCCTCCTGTCACATAACAGTCAAAACACCAAATGCACAAAACAAAGAGAGAATATTAAAAGCAGTAAGGGAAAAAGGTCAAGTAACATATACAGGCAGACCTATCAGAATTACACCAGACTTTTCGCCAGAAACTATGAAAGCCAGAAGATCCTGGACAGATGTCATACAGACCTTAAGATAACACAAATGCCAGCCCAGGTTACTGTATTCAGCAAAACTCAAATTAACATAGACGGAGAAACCAAGATAATCCATGACAAAACCAAATTTACACAATATCTTTCTACAAATCCAGTCCCACAAAGGATAATGAATGATAAAGCCCAACACGAAGAGGCAAGCTACATCCTAGCAAAAGCAAGAAACTAATTGTTTTGCAACAAAACATAGAGAAGACAAGCACACAAACATAATCTCCCCTCCAAATATGAAGATAACAGGAAGCAATCACTATTTCTTAATATCTCTCAACATCAATGGACTCAAATTCCCAGTAAAAAGACACAGCTTAACAAACTGGATACGTAATGAGGACCCAGCATTTTGCTGCCGATAGGAAACACACCTCAGAGACAAGACATACACTACTTCAGAATAAAAGGCTGGAAAACAGCTTTTGAATCAAATGGTCTGAAGAAGGAAGCTGGAATAGCCATTCTAATATCGAATAAAATCGATTTTCACCCAAAAGTCATCAAAAAAGATAAGGAAGGACACTTCATATCGATCAAAGGAAAAATCCACCAAGCTGAACTCTCAATCCTAAATATCTATGCTCCAAATACAAGGGCCACTACGTACATAAAAGAAACCTCACTAAACCTCAAAGCACACATTGTACCTCACACAATAATAGTGGGAGATTTCAATAGCCCACTCTCAGCTATGGACAGATCGTGGAAAAAGGAATTAAACAGTGATATAGACAGAGTAACAGAAGTTATAAACCAAATGGATGTAACAGATATTTATAGAACATTCTATCCTAAAACAAAAGGATATACCTTCTTCTCACCGCCTCATGGTACTTCCTCCAAAATTGACCATATGATCGGACACAAAACAGGCCTCAACAGCTACAGAAAGATAGAAATAATCCCATGCATCCTATCAGACCACCATGGGCTAAAGCTCGTCTTTAATAACAATAAGGAAAGAACACCCACATATACATGGAAGTTGAACAATGCTCTACTCAATGATAACCTGGTCAAGGAAGAAATAAAGAAAGAAATTAAAGACTTCTTAGAATTTAATGAAAATGAAGGTACAACATACCCAAACTTATGGGACACAATTAAAGTGGTGCTAAGAGGAAAACTCATAGCTCTGAGTGCCTGCAGAAAGAAACAGGAGAGAGCATATATCAACAACTTGACAGCACACCTAAACGCTATACAACAAAAAGAAGCAAATACACCCAGGAGGAGTAGAAGGCATGAAATAATCAAACTCAGAGCTGAAATCAACCAAATAGAAACAAAAAGGACCATAGAAAGAATCAACAGAACCAAAAGTTGGTTCTTTGAGAAAATAAACAAGATAGATGAACCCTTAGCCAGACTAACCAGAGGACACAGAATGTGTGTTCAAACTAAAAAAATCAGAAATGAAAAGGGAAACATAACAATAGAATCAGAGGAAATTCAAAAAATCATCAGATCCCACTACAATAGTCTATATTCAACAAAACTTGAAAATCTTGAGTAAATGGACAATTTCCTAGACAGATACCAGGTACCGAAGTTAAATTAGGAACAGATAAACCATTTAAACAACCCCATAACTTCTAAAGTAATAGAAGCATTCATTGAAAGTCTCCCAACCAAAAAGAGCCCAGGTCCAGATGGGTTCAGTGCGGAATTTTATCAGACCTTCATAGAAGTCCTCATAACAATGCTATCCAAACTATTCCATAAAATTGAAACAGATGAAGTGCTACCAAACTCCTTGTATGAAGCCACAATTACTCTTATATCTAAACCACACAAGGACCCAACAAAGAAAGAGAACTTCAGACCAAGTTCCCATATGACAATTGACGAAAAAATACTCAATAAAATTCTTTAAAACCGAATCCTACAACATATCAAAACAATCATCCATCGTGATCAAGTTCACTTCATCCCAGGCATGCAGGGATGTTTTAATATATGGAAAACCATAAATGTAATCCACTATATAAACTAACTGAAAGATAAAAACCACATGATTTCATTAGATGCTGAGAAAGCATTTGACAAAATTCAACACCCCTTCATGATAAAAGTCCTGGAAAGAATAGGAAAGGCCTGGATTTCAAGGCCCATACCTAAACATAGTAAAAGCCATATACAGCAAACCAGTCGCTAACATTAAACTAAATGGAGAGAAACTTGAAGCAATCCCACTAAAATCAGGGACTAGAAAAGGCTGCGCACTCTCTCCCTACTTATTCAATGTAGTTCTAGAAGTACTAGCCAGAGCAATCAGACAACAAAAGGAGATCAAAGGGATACAGTTTGGAAAGGGAGAAATCAAAATATCACTATTTGCAAATGATATGATAGTATATTTAAGTGATCCCAAAAGTTCCACCAGAGAACTCCTAAACCTGATAAGCACCTTCAGCAAAGTGGCTGGGTATAAAATTAACTTAAATAAATCAGTAGCCTTCCTCTACACAAAGGAGAAACAAGCTGAGAAAGACATTAGGGTAACAACACCCTTAATAATAGTCCCAAATAATATAAAATACCTCGATGTGACTTTAACCAAGCAAGTAAAAGATGTGTATGGTAAGAACTTCAAGCCTCTGATTAACGAAATTGAAGAAGATCTCAGAAGATGGAAAGATCTCCCATGTTAACAGATTGGCAGGATTAATATAGTAAAAATGGCAATTTTACCAAAAGTGATCTACAGATTCAATGCAATCCCCATCAAAATTCCAATTCAATTCTTCAGAGATTTAGACAGAGCAGTTTGCAAATTCATCTGGAATAACAAAAAATCCAGGATAGCTAAAACTATCCTCAACAATATAGGACTTCTGGGGCGAAATCACTATCCCTGATCTCAAGCGTGTTACAGAGCAATAGTGATAAAAACTGCATGGTATTGGTACAGAGACAGGCAGAAAGGCCAGTGGAATAGAATTGCAGATCCAGAAATTAAACCACACACCTATGGTCACTTGATTTTTGACAAAGGAGCCAAAACCATCCAATGGCAAAGAGATAGCATTTTCAGCAAATGGTGCTGGTTCAACCAGAGGTCAGCATGTAGAAGAATGTAGATTGATCCATTCTTCCTTTTTTTTTTTTTAAATTTTTTTATCTTTATTAACGAGTATTTCTTATTTACATTTCGATTGTTATTCTCCTTCCTGGTTTCCAGGCCAACATCCCCCTAGCCCCTCCCTCTCCCCTTCTATGTGGGTGTTCTCCTCCCCTTCCTCCCCCCATTACCGCCCTCCCCCCAACAATCACGTTCACTGGGGGTTCAGTCTTGGCAGGCCCAGGGCTTCCCCTTTCACTGGTGCTCTTACTAGGCTATTCATTGCTACCTATGAGGTTAGAGCCCGAGGTCAGTCCATGTATAGTCTTTGGGTAGTGGCTTAGTCCCTGGAAGCTCTGGTTACTTGGCATTGTTGTTCATATGGGGTCTCGAGCTCCTTCAAGCTCTTCCAGTCCTTTCTCTGATTCCTTCAATGGGGGTCCCATTCTCAGTTCAGTGGTTTGCTACTGGCATTCGCCTATGTATTTGCTGTATTCTGGCTGTGTCTCTCAGGAGAGATCTACATCCGGTTCCTGTCGGCCTGCACTTCTTTGCTTCATTCATCTTATCTAATTGGGTGGCTGTATATGTTTGGGCCACATGTGGGGCAGGCTCTGAATGGGTGTTCTTTCTGCCTCTGTTCTAAACTTTTCCTCCCTATTCCCTGCCAAGGGTATTCTTGTTCCCCTTTTAAAGAAGGAGTGAAGCATTCGCATTTTGGTCATCCTTCTTGAGTTTCATGAGTTCTGTGCATCTAAGGTAATTCAAGCATTTGGGCTAATAGCCACTTATCAATGAGTGCATACCATGTGTGTTCTTCTGTGATTGGGTTAGCTCATTCAGGATGATATTTCCCAGTTCCACCCATTTGCCTATGAATTTCATAAAGTCATTGTTTTTGATAGCTGAATAATATTCCATTGTGTAGATGTACCACATTTTCTGTATCCATTCCTCTGTTGAAGGGCATCTGGGTTCTTTCCAGCTCCTGGCTATTATAAATAAGGCTGCTATGAACATAGTGGAGCATGTGTCTTTGTTTTATGTTCGGGCATCTTTTGGGTATATGCCAAAGAGAGGTATACCTAAGTCCTCAGGTAGTGCAATGTCCAAATTTCTGATGAACCTCCAAACTAATTTCCAGAGTGAGTGTAACAGTTTGCAATCCCACCAACAATGGAGGAGTATTGCTCTTTCTCTGCATCCTTGCCAGTATCTGCTGTCAGCTGAGTCTTTGATCATGGCCATTCTGACTGCTGTGTGGTGGGATCTCAGTGTTGTTTTGATTTGCACTTCCCTGAGGATATTGAGCATTTTTTTAAGGAACTTCTCAGTCATTAGATACTCCTCAGCTGAGAATGTTTTGTTTAGCTCTGCACCCCAATTTTTAATAGGGTTATTTGGCTCTCTGGAGTCTAACATCATGAGTTCTTTGTATATTTTTGGATTTAGCCCTCTCTCAGATGTAGAATGGTAAAGATCTTTTCCCAATCTTTTGGCTGCTGTTTGGCCCTAAAGACAAAGTAGTAAGAAAAAATAGGTCAAATTACACATGAATGCAAACCTGCCAGAAATACATCAGACTTCTCACCAGAGACCCTAAAGTTCAGAAGATCCTGAGAAGATATGAAACAGACCCTACGAGAACACAAAGGCCTGCCCAGACTACTCTACCCAGCAAAACTCTTAATTAACATAATTGGAGAAACCTAGATATACCATGAGAAAACAAAATTTACACAATACCTTTATACAAATCCCTCCCTAATAGATGGAAAGTTCCAACATTAAAGAAAACATACCCTATAAAAGGTAAGAGAATAATCTTCTTGCAACAAATCCAAGAAGACTCTAACAGAATTCTACCTCTAACAACAAAAATAACAGGAAGCAAGAATCACTGGTCCTTAATATCTCAACAACAATGAACTCAATTGCCCAATAAAAAGAAATAGACTAACAGACTGTATATATAAACAGGACTCAGCATTTTACTGTATAAAGGAAACACACCTCAGTGAGAAAAACAGACACTACCTCAGAATAAAAGGCTGGGAAAAATTTTTCCAAGCAAATGGTGCAAAGAAACAAGCTGGAGTAGCCATTCTAATAAAATTGACTTTCCCCCATATGAACAACAATGCCAACCAACCAGAGCTTCCAGGGACTAAGCCACTACCCAAAGACTATACATGGACTGACCCTGGGCTCCAACCTCATAGGTAGCAATGAATGGCCCAGTAAGAGCACCAGTGGAAGAGGAAGCCCTTGGTCCTGCCAAGACTGAACCCAGAGTGAACGTAATTGTTGGGGGGAGGGCGGTAATGCGGGGAGGATGGAGAGGGAAACACCCATATAAAGGGGGAGGGGGAGGGGTTAGGGGGATGTTTGCCCGGAAACCAGGAAAGGGAATAACATTTGAAATGTAAATAAGAAATACTCGTTAATAAAAAAAATTGACTTTCAACCAAAGTTATCAAAAAAAGATGAGAAAGGACACTTCATACTCATCAAAGGAAAAATTTATCAAGATGAACTCTCAATTCTGAACATACATGTTCCGAATGCAAGAACACCACATTCATAAAAGAAACTTTACTAAAGCTCAAAGCACACATTGTACCTCACACAATAATATTTGGAGATTTTAATACCACACTTTCATCAATGGACAGATCACTAAAAAAGAAATTAAACACAGAGAGAGGGAAACTAAAAGAAGTTATAAATCAAATATATTTAACAGATATCTATAGAATATTTCATCCTAAAACAAAAGAATATATTTTCTTCTCAGCACATCATGGTACCATCTCTAAAACTGACCTTATAATCAGTCACAAAAGAGACCTCAACAGATACAAGAAGATTGAAATAATCCAGTGTATCCTATCAGATCATCACAGACTAAGGCTGGTCTTCAATAACCACCAAAGCAACAATAAAGCCCACATACTCATGGAACAACTCTCTACTCAATGAGAGTCAGGAAAGAAATAAAATAAGAAATTAAAGACTTAGAATTTAAGGAAAATGAAACCACAACGTACCCAACTTATGGGACACAATGAAAGCAGTGCCAAGAAGAAAATGCAAAGCTCTGCATGCCTCCAAAAATAATCTGGAGAGAGAATACAGCTTGACAGCCCACGTGAAAGCTCTAGAACAAAAAGCAAATACACTCAAGAAGAGGAGATGGCAGAAAATAATCAAACTCATGGCTAAAATCAACCAAGGAGAAATGAAGAGAATGATACAAAGATTCAACAAAACCGGGAGCTTGTTCTTTGAGAAACTCTAAAAGATGGATATACATTCTTAGCCAGTCTAACTAGAGGGCACAGAGACAGTATCCAAATTAACACAATAATAAGTGAAAAGGGAGACATAACAATAGAAATTGAAGAAATTTAAAAAATTATCAGATTCTACTACAAAGGTCTATATTCAAAAATCCTGGGGGTTGGGGATTTAGCTCAGTGGTAGAGCGCTTGCCTAGGAAGCGCAAGGCCCTGGGTTTGGTCCCCAGCTTCCGGAGGAAAAAAAAAAAAAAAAAAAGAACCAAAAATCCTGGAAAATGTGGATGAAATGGACAATTTTCTAGACAGAAACGAAGTACCAAAATTAAATCAGGAACAGATAAATCATGTTGACAGTCCTATAATACCCAAAGAAATAGAAGCACTCATTAAAAGTCTTCCAACCAGAAAAAGCCCAGGGCCAAATGGTTTTAATGCAAAATTCTATCAGACTTTCAAAGAAGACATAATACCAATACTCTTCAAGCTATTCCACAAAATATAAACAGAAGGAATACTACCTAGTTAGTTCTATGAAGCCACAATTACATTTATAAAATTCTTGCAAACTGGATCCAAGAAAACATCAAAACGATTATTCACCAGGAATAAGTAGGCCTCAACCCAGGAATGCAAGGATGGCTCAATTTATGGAAATCCCTCAACATAATCCACTCTATAAACAAACTAAAAAACCCTACATGATCATTTCATTAGATGTTGAAAAAGCATTTGATAAAATGCAACAATCCTTCATGTTAAAAGTCTTAGAAAGATCAGGAATTCAAGGCCCACACCTAAACATAGTAAAAGCCATATACAGCAAATCAGTAGCCAACATCAAACTAAATGGAGAGAAACTTGAATCAATCCCAGTAAAATCAGGAACTAGACAAGGCTGCCCACTCTCTCCCTACCTATTCAATATAGTACTTGAAGTCTTAACAGAGCAGTTAGACAACAAAAAGAGGTCAAAGGGATACACATTGTAAGGAAGAAATCAAAATATCACTATTTGCAGATGATATGACAGTATACTTAAGTGACCCCAAAAATGCCACCACAGAACTCCTAAACCTGATAAACAACTTCAGCAAAGTGGCTCAACATAAAATTAACTCAAACAAATCAGTAGCTTTCCTCTACTGAAAATATAAACAGGCTGAGAATGAAATTAGGGAAATGACATCCTTCACAATAGTCAAAAATAATATAAAATACCTTGGTATGACACAGTACCACCACCAACAACAACAAAATAACTGGAAGTAAGGAATCATTGTTTGTTAATATCTCTCAACATTCATGGACTTAGTTCCCCAATGAAAAGATACAAGCTTACACTCTGGTTATATAAACAGGATCCATCCTTCTGTTGCACTCAAGAAGCATACTTTAACAACCAAGGCAGACACTACTTCAAAGTAAAAGGCTGCAAAAAGGTTTTACAAGGATACAGTACCAAGAAGCAAGCTGGAGTAGCCATTTGAATATCTAATAAAATAGATTCTCAACTAAAAAATAACCAAAGAATTGGGGAAGGGATCTTCAAACTCATACAAAAGAAAATCCACCAAGATGAAGTCTCATTTCTGAAATATATTCCCCAAATGCAAGGGTACCCACATTTCTAAAAGAAAATTTACTAAAAGCTAAAAACACTCATTGAACCCCACACAACAATAATGGGACACTTCAACACCCTACTCTTACTAATGGACTGTTTACCAAAAAGAAATAAAAAAAGATAAAACAAATCTAACAAAAGTTATGAATGAAATGTGTTCAACAGACATGAACAGAACATTTCACCTTAAGATGAGTATACCTTCTTCTCAGCACCTCATTGTACCTTGCCCAAAAATGACCATATATTTGGACAAAAAGCAAGCATCAACAGATAGAAGATTGAAATAATTCTATGCATTCTATCAGATGACCATGCTCTAAGACTGGATCTAAATAACAAAAAAAAAAAAAAACAAACCAGAAAGCCCACAAACTCATGAAAACTGGACAACTCTCTACTCAATGATAACTTGATAAGGGAAAAAATAAAGAAATTAAAGACTTTCTAGAATTCAATGAACAAAAGGCATAATGTACCCAAACCTATGGGACTCAATGAAAGCAGTATTAAGAGGAAAATTCATAGCACCAAGTGCCTTCAGAAAGAAATTGGAGAGATTTCATACTAGGAACTTAACAGTACTCCTAAATGTTCCAGTACAATAAGAAGCAAACATACACAAGAGGATTAGACAGCAGGAAACAATCAAACTCAGGGCTCAAAATCAACCAATTAGAAACAAAGAATTAACAAAACGAAGAGCTGATTCTTTAAGAAAAGCAACAAGATAAACTCTTAGCCAAACTAACTAAAAGACACAAAGATACACAAGATCAAAATTAACAAAATCAGAAAAAGGAGTTATAACAAAACTCAAGGAAATTTTAAAAAATGCTCAATTCTTACTTCAAAAGCTTATACATGACAATATTGGAAAATCTAACCAAAATGGAAAATTTTCTTGACAGATATCACATACCACAATTAAAGCATGATTAGATAAACTATCTAATTAGCCCATAACCACTAAAGAGACAGAAGCAGTCATTAAATCCTCTCGACCTAGAAAAGCCCAGGGCCAGTTAGATGGTTTTAGGGTAGAATTCTACCAGACATTCAAAGATGAGCTAATATCAATACTCCACAAACTATTTCCACAAAATAGAAAAAGAAGCAACAGTACCTAATTCATTCTAGTTCACAGTTACTCTGATACCTAATCCACACACAAAAAAATACTTCAGACAAATTTTCACTTATGAACACTGATGCACAATAAAATTCTCAAAATCGAATCTGAAAACATATTAAAAATATCATTCACCATGAACAAGTAGGCTTCATCTCAGTGGTTCGATTTATGAAGATCAACCAACACAATCCACTATATAAACAAACTCAAAGAAAAAATAACATGATTATATCATTAGATGGTTAAATAGCCTTTGACTAAAATCCAACACCCTTTTATGGTAAGTGTCTTGGAGAGATCAGCAATTCAAGGTACACAGCTAAACATAATAAAAGCCATATATGGAAAACTAATAGCCAACATCAAATTAAATGGAGAGAGACTTAAACAATCCCACCAAAATCAGGGACAAGACAAGGCAGCCCGATCTCTCCCTATCTATTCGCAATAGTACTTAAGCTTTTAGACTTTTAGCTTATTGTTTTAAGACAACAAGAGACAAAGGGAATACAAACTGGAAAGAAGAAACATCAAGGTATCTATCACTATTGATGGATGATATGATAGTATATATAAGTAAACTCCAAAATTCTACCAGAGAACTCCTCCACCTGTTAAACAACTTCAGCAAAATGCCTGAATCTAAAATTAATTCAAAGAAATCAATATCTCTCCTTTACACAAATAATAAATGGACTGGGGGAAAATATATTAGTCTAACTCTAAGAAAATAAATGAAAGACCTGTATGTGAAGAACTTCAAGTCTCTGAAGAAAAAAATTGAAGAAGACCTCATACGTTGCAAAGATCTCCCATGCTTATGGTTCAATAGGATTAACCTATTGAAATTGCCATCTTACCAAAGGTTACCTGCAGATTGTTTGTAATTCACATCAAAACTCCAACAGAATTTTTTCAAACCTTGATAAAACAATTCCCAATTTCATATGGAAGAACAATTAATCCAGGATATCAAAAACCATGCTAAGTAATAAAAGAACTTCAGGAGGAATTACCATCTTTGACCTCAATCAGTACTACAGAGTAATGGTGATAGTATGTGCATGAAAAAGACAGATGGATAAATGGAATCAAATCAAAGACCCAGAAATAAACCTACACACTTAAAGATACTTGATTTTTGACAAAGAAGCCAAAACCATACAGTGGAAAAAGAAAGCATCTTCAAGAAGTAGTGCTGGTCTAAATGGTGGTCAATATGTAGAAGGAAACAAATGGATCAATATTTATTATCCTGTACAAAGCTCAAGTCCAAATAGATCAAGGACCTCAACATAAATCTTGAAACACTAAATTGGTAGAAGAGAAAGTGGGAAATATCTTTGAACTCATTGGCATGGGAGAAAACTTTCTAAGAAGACCAGTGTCTCGGGCTCTAAGATCAACAATTGATAAATGTGACCTTTTGAAACTGAGAATCTTTCATAAGGCAAAGAATGCTGTTAATAGGACAAAAAGGAAACCTACAGACTGGGAAAAAGATCTTCATTTACCCTCCATCCTACAGAGGGCTAATATCCAAATATATAAAGAACTAAAGAAGTTAGATTCCCAAAAACCCAAGTAACCCAATTAAAATTGGAATATAGAGCTAAACAGAGACTTTTCAACAGAGGATTTTGAATGGCTAAAAAGCACTTAAAGGAATGTTCAACATTCTTAGTCATCAGGGATATGCAATGGCCCTGAGACTCCATCTTATATCAATGAGAATGGCTAAGATCAAAAACTCAAGGGACGACACTTGTTGTTGAGAAAGAGGAACACTCCTCTATTGTTGGTGGGACTGCAAATTTGTACAACCAATCTGGAAATTGATCTATTTTTTTCTCAGAAAATTAGAAATAGTTTCACTTGAAGACCTAACTATACCACTCCTGAGCATATACCCAAAAGATGCTCCATCATAACAAAAGGACATATACTCCAAAATATTCATAGGAGCCTTCTTTGTAACAGCCAGAAACTGGAAATCACCTCAGATTTTCCTCAAGTTAATAGTGGATACAAAAATATGTTTCATTTACACAATGGAATACTACGGAGGCATTAAAAATAAGAACATTGTGAATTTTGCAGGCAAATAAATGGAACTAGAAAATATCCCTGTATGTGTTAACTCAGACCCAAAAGGACATGCATGGATTATACTCACTGACAAGTACTGATTGGATATTAGCCAATAAGTACAGAATGTCCATCCATGGTACAACCCACAGACTCAAAGGAGCTTAACAAAGAAGGAAGACCCAAGTGAGAATGGTTGAATCCCACTTAAAAGGGGGAACAAAATAGTCATGGGAGACAGAGGGAGGGAGGAACTTGGGTCAGAGAGTAGAAGGAAAGGAGTAGCTAAATGGGGGGAAGGACCAAGTATGGGGAGAGACAAGAAAGAGGCGTGGAAAGCTAGAGAAATGAATGATTATATGCAGCTGTTGGGGTAGAGTGGGGGGGGGGCATTTATAGGAAGTCCCAGAGAACTGGAACTAGGGAGGCTCCTAGGACTCAAAACAAGTTACCTTAGAAGAAATGCACACCAGTGGTAATATGGAGCCTAAAGAGATCACCTCTAATAGCCAGACAGGACCCCTAGTTGAGGATGGGGCACCACCACACCTACAAAATTTTTCACCTAAAATCTCTCCACTCTAAAAGAAATGCAGGGACAAAAGTGAAGCAGAGTCTGAAGGAATGGCTGACCAGCAACCAGCCCTCTTGGATCCATCCCAAGGGCAAGCTCCAAGACTGACACTATTACTGATGCTAGGTTGTGTTTGAAGTCAGGAGCCTACAATGGCTGTCCTTTGAGAGGCTCTACCCAGCAGCTGATTGAGACTGATGTGAATACGCACAGTCAAGCATGGGTTGAAGAGAAGAAGGACTGAAGGAACTGAAAGTGATGGCAACCTCACAGGAAGACCAACAGTGTCAAGTAACCTGGATACCCTATAGCTCCCAGAGACTGAGCCGCTAACCACAAAGCCTAAAGGGGCTGGGCTGAGGCCCCAGGCACTTATTTAGCAGAAGCAGAGGGTTGGCGTGTTTGGACTCAGTGAAAAGGATGTGCCTAATCCTGTGAAGACTTGATGCCCCATGGGGAATGCCCAGTAGGGGAACCCTGTAAGAGGTGAAGAAAAGGTAGGGATGGGGAAAGAACTCTGGGAGGAGGGACCAGGAAGTAAGGCAGAAAATAGGGAATTCAACTATGTTTTTTGAATTATTGTGAATGTTGTTTAATTACCGGATAAGAACTAGACATAGAGTCTAGCTGGATCTGGCATTAACAAATTAGATGCTTTGAGGAGAGACGTTGGAAAAGCATTGAACTTTACATTTAATATGTTCAGTTATTTAAGGCACATGTCAGTGAGAGGAACTGAAGTACATTTTCACATTAAAGAAATATAACAAAAATACTATTAAAATATTTAAAAACCTTTTATGTTTCCGGATGCCTAATGAATCCCATACTTTTGAAATCTAGATGTTGCTTTTTGTAGTTTCAATGCAAGGTGCTTTATTTTTTTTGTAATTTGAAAAGTAGCTGTTTAACTTTCATGTAAAATAATCACATGGAGTCTTTTTTAAAAGACGAACTCCTTAACTCACAAACAATCCGTTTCTTCACTATGTTGAGCTGTCAGCAAGATGGAATGATTTGGTAAACTGCATGTCACTATTGGCCATTGATAGCCAGTGATTTGTTCAGAATCCAAAGGCTAAACCAAACCTCATGCTGCTGTATGTCAGATACAATTGGTCCACAGTCAAAGTTTTACAGCTCAGACAGGGCACACTTTATCCTTCAGGCTGCTACTTAAGATAGCCATGACCCTGAGGAGAACCAGTCAACAAAACCGACAGACAAGAGGATGTGATTTGTATGCATTCCTGAGCCAGCTCACATCACCCCTGACCTATTGGTCAGGCTGCAAATGACAGCAGGGTGCATGCACCTGATCAGACAGAATATTCTCATTATAAATCCTGAGATGAGGGAGAGAATCCTCTGTGTTTATTCAGTGTCCAGAAGCCCTCTACTTAAGAAACAAAAGGAAAAAAAAAGTTAAACCAATACGAAAAATGACCGACACTAAATTAGTTCATAAAATTTTAAATCAAGTCTTTATTCTGATAGATTCAGATGAACATAAAATGATTACACAAAGGAAAGGTTGTCAAATGGAGAATCAGTTTCTTAAATCATAATCCTATCCAAATAAAACTAACCTGAAATGAGTAATCTTTACAGACCTGTACTAAGGGTGTAATTCTAGATACATTATTTCAGAAAATTTGCTTAAGAATGAGCTTGAAATGGCGTGAAACCTTACAAATATTTTTGTTTCTAAGTTTTAGAGGTAGCAAAAAACTCTCATGCTTTACGAATAATATGCATTTGTAAAATTATCTGTATTGATATGAAAAGGACTGTGCAGTACATAGGCCAGATTACTTTGTTTACTTTTAGAAATAGAGAAGAAGATCTCTGACTTATATTATCAGAAGGAGCTTTGCCTGAGGCTAGAAGAAAAGTAGGGTAAGACCTTTAGGTCTCCTTGAGAGTTTTGATTCCTAGTGCCTAAACATGGCAAGGATTCGTCACACGAAATTCCCTATAGAATCATACAAAATACATGTGGATTGTTTTACTGTAGAAATTGTAATTGTTATATTTGTAAAAGTTCATCATAACTACAGATGGTCTTTAAATGGGTGTTCACCATTCTTATGAAGTACTTGAGTAATTAGTATACACATATTTACATATTTATTACATACTACACATCCATGCATAAATGCATTCTATAGAATTATACATTTATAATATATATATATAAATATATATATATATATATGCCTTTAACTCTGTCCCTATGTAACAAGGTGATTAGTAAAATCACAGAGAAAGCATCTTTTGGGAACTTAAATGTAACATTAGTTAACACTGTGAAGTTTATGTCTCATTAGCAACATTTAGTGGAAGTGTTGAGTAATTCAAGTTTTTGTTCTTTCTTTATTTTTTCAAAAATCAGCATCTCCCTCATAGGCAGCATGTTCACAGTTGGCCAATGTGTTTCATTACTGAAACTATATGTTTCACTCACTAAACATGTAGTTTTATGTCTGTTGCCCCTGAACAAGTCCTAAAGTGGAAGTATGTAAGGGATCAACTAGTATGCCTTGGCTCTATTATAATTTTTAGACATAGTAAGAGGAAATTGTTCTCTTCTCTTTAAAAATTAGGTTGAGGGTTGGAGAGGCTCAGCATCTAAGCATGCTTGCTGAGCAATCACAGCAGGAATTCCTATTCTAGCACCAACTTAACAAGACAGATGTCTTATGAGGGTTTTAAATCCACCTCCAAAAAATATAATCCCATCTTCTGAGCACACACCAACACACAGCACACACAGATGTGAATGTACTCTCATATAAGAACAAAAGCATTAAGAACAGTAAAGTAAAATAGAATTCAGCTTGGCTCCTTAAGTTTCTGTTTGGTTAGATTCACCCTTTGTGTTATTTTTTCTAATTTTATTTTTCTTGGATACTTTGTGTATTTACATTTTAAATGTTATCTCCTTTCACCCTTCTCTGATACCCCATAACCCGACCCTCTGCTTCTCTCACTCACCCACTCCCATCTCAATGCCTTGGTATTCCTGTACATTGGGGAAACGAGCCTTCACAGGACCAAGGGATTTTCCCTCCTATTGATGCTGGACAAAGTCATCCTCTCCTACATACGTGACTGGAGTAATACATCCGTCCATGTGTATTCATTGGTTGGTGGTTTAGCCCCTGGGAGTTCTGGTGGGGTCTGATGGGTTGATATTGTGGTTCTTTCTACTGGGATGCAAACCCCTTTAGTTCCTTTAGTCTGTTCTCTAACTACTCCATTGGGGTCCCCTTGTTCAGCAAAATGGTTAGCTCCAAGCATCCTCATCTGTATCCGTAAGGCTCTGGCAGAGCCTCTCAGAAGACACCCAGATCTGGATCTTGTCAGCAAGCAATTCTTGGCATCAGCAATAGTGACTGGGTTTGGTGGCTGCATATGGGATGGATCACCAGGTGGGGCAGTCTGTGGATGACCTTTTTTTCAGTCCCTGCTTTTTGTCCCTGTATTTCCGTGAGTATTTTGTTCTCCCTTCTAAGAAGGACTGAAGCATCGACATTTCGTTATTTCTTCTTCTTCTTGAGCTTCATATGATCTGTGAATCTTTTCTTAGGAATTCCAAGCTTTTGGGTTTATATCCACTTATCAGTGAGTACATACTGTGTGTGTGTGTGTGTGTGTGTGTGTGTGTGTGTGTGTGTGTGTGTGTGTTTGATTGGGTTACCTCACTCAGGATATTTTCTATTTCCACACATTTGACTACTTTTACGTAGTCATTGTTTCTAATAGCTGAGTAGTACTCCATTGTGTAAACATTTACACATTTTCTGTTTCCATTCCTCTGTTGGTGGATATCTGGGTTCTTTCTAGCTTCTGGCTATTATAAATAAGTCTGCTATGAACATAGTGGAGCATATATCCTTGTTATATTTTGAAGCATCTGTTGGGTGTATACTCAGTGGTGGTATAGCTAGGTGCTCAAATAGAACTATGTTCAATTTTCAGAGAAACTGCCATACTGATTTCCAGGGTGGTTGTACCAACTTGCAATCCCACCAACAATGGGGGAGTACTTCTATTTCTTCATATCCTTGCCAACATCTACTGTCATCACCTGAGTTTTTGATCTTAGCCGTTCTGAATGGTATGAGATAGAACCTCAGGGTTGTATTGATTTGCATTTCCCTGATGACTAAGGATGTTGAACATTTCATTCTGTATTCCTCAGTTGAGAATCCTTTGTTTTGCTCTGTAGCCCATGTTTTCATATTATTATTTAATTCTCTGGAGTCTAACTTCTTGAGTCCTTTGTTTATATTGGCTATTAGCCTTTTATCTGATGTAGGATTGGGAAAGAACCTTTCCCAATCTGTTGGTTACCCTTTTGTTCTATTGACAGTGTCCTTTGCCTTACAGAAGCTTTGCAATTGTATGAGGTCCCATATGTCAATTCTTGATCCTAGAGCATAAGCCATTGGTGTTCTGTTCAGGAAATTTTCTACTGTGTCTATGTGTTCAAGACTCATCCCCACTATACTAAATAGGTTGGAAGAGAGTGAACAGCTTGTCTATTCCCTGATTTTAGAGGGATTGCTTCAAGTTTCTGTTCATTTAGTTTGGTGTTGCCTACTGGTTTGCTACATATTGCTTTTACTATGTTTAGGTATGTGCCTTGAATTCCTGATCTTTCCAAGTCTTTTATCATAAAGGGGTGTTGAATTTTGTCAAATGCTTTCTCAGCATATAATGAAATGATCATGTGGTTTTGTTCTTTGAGTTTGTTTATATAATGGATCACGTTGATGGTTTTCCGTATATTAAACCATCCCTGCATTCCTGGGATGAAGCCTACTTGATTATGATGAATGATTATTTTGATGTGTTCTTGGATTTGGTTTGTGAGAATTTTATTGAGTATTTTTGCATCAATATTCATGAGGAAAATTGGTCTGAAATTCACTTTCTTTCTAGGTCTTTGTGTGGTTTAGAAATAAGCTTAACTATGGATTCAAAGTATGAATTGGTAGTGTTCCTTCTGTTTCTATTTTGTGGAATAGTTTGAAGAGTATTGGTATGAGGTCTTCTTTGAAGGTCTGATAGAATTCTGCACTAAACCCATCTGGTCCTGAGCTCTTTTTGGTTGGGAGACTTTTAATAACTGCTTCTATTTCTTTAGGAGTTAGGGACTGTTTAGGTGGTTTATCTGATCCTGATTAAACTTTGGTACCTGGTATTTATCTAGAAAATTGTCTATTTCCTCCAGGTTTACCAGTATTGTTGAGTATAGGTTTTTGTAGTGGGATCTGATAATTTTCTGAATTTTCTCAGTTTCTTTTGTTTGTTTCCCTTTTTATTTCTGACTTTGTTAATTTGGATACTGTGTCTGTGCTCTCTAGTTAGTCTGGCTAAGGATTTATCTGTCTTGTTGATTTTCTCAAAGAACCAGCTTCTGATTTTTTGATTCTTTGTATAGCTCTTTTTGTTTCTACTTGGTAGATTTCAGCTCTGATTTTGATTAATTCCTGCCATCTACTCCTTTTAGGATAATTTACTTCTTTTTGATCCAGAGCTTTCAGGTGTGCTGTCAAGCTGTTAGTGTCAGTGCCCTCTCCAGTTCCTTTTTGGAGCTACTCAGTGCTATGAGTTTTCCTCTGAGCACTGCTTTCATTATATCTCATAAATGTGTGTATGTTGTGCCTTCATTTTCATTAATTTCTAAAAAGTTTTTAATTTCTTTCTTGTTTTTTCGTTGGCTAATTTATCATTGAGTAGGGCGTTGTTCAGCTTCCATCTGTATGTGGCCTTTCTTTTATTTTTGTTTTTATTGAAAACCAGCCTTAGTCTATGCTGATTGTATAAAATGAATGGGGTTATTTCAGTTTCCTTCAGTGTTTTGAGGCCTGTTTTGTACCAATTACATGGTCAATTTTGGAGAAAGTACCATGAAGTGTTGAGAAGAAGGTGTATTTTTTTGTTTAGGATGAAATTTCTATAGATACTGTTAAATCCATTTGGTTCATAACTTCTGTTAGTTTCAATCTGTTTCTCCTTAGTTTCTGTTTCCATTATCTCTCCATTGATGAGAGTGATGTGTTGAAGTCTCCTACCATTATTATGTTTGGTACAATGTATGCTTTGAACTGTAATAATTTCTGTTATGAATGTGGGTGCCCTTCCATTTGGAGCACAGATGTTCAGATTGAAAGTTCACGTTGGTAGTTTTTTCCCTTGATGGATATGAAGTGTCCTTCCTGATCCTTTTTGATAACTTTTCGTTAAAAGTTGATTTTATTCAATATTAGAATAGATACTCTAGCTTGTTTCTTGAGAACATTTGCTTGGAAAAATTTTTTCCAGCCTTTTACTCCTAGGTAGTATCTGTCTTTGTCACTGAGGTGTGTTTCCTGTATGCAGCAAAATGCTGTTCAAATATCCAGTCTTTTCGTCTATGACTTTTCATTGAGTCCATTGATGGGAAGAGATATTAAGCAATGGTGATTGTTGTTTCCTGTTATTTTTGTTATTAGTGGTGGAATTCCGTTTGTGTCTATCTTTTCTTGGGTTTGTTGCAAGATTACTTTTTGCTTGTTCTAGGGTGTATTTCCACTCGTGTTGGAATTTTCCATCTATTAACTTTTGTAGGACTGAATTTGTAGAAAGAAATTGTGTAAATTTGGTTTTGTCATGGAATTTCTTTGTTTTTCCATCTATGTTAATTGAGAGTTTTGTTGGATGTAGTAACCTGGGCCTGCATTTGTATTCTCTTAGAGTCTGTATGACATCTACCCAGGATCTTCTAGCTCTCACAGTCTCTTTTGTGAAGTCTGGTATAATTCTGATGTTCTGCCTTTATGTACTACTTGACCTTTTCCCTTTTCTGCTTTTAATATTCTTTCTTTGTTCTATGTTTTTGGTGTTTTGACTATTATGCGATCAGAAGAATTTCTTTTTTTAGTCTAATCTGTTTAGAGTTCTAAAGACTTCTTTTATGTTCATGGGCATCTCTTTAGGTTATTGAAAATTTCTTCTATGATTTTGTTGAAGATATTTACTGGCCCTTTATGTTGGGAATCTTTGTTCTTTTCTATAACTATTATCCTTAAGTTTGATCTTCTCATTTTGTCTTGAATTTCCTGGATGTTTTGAGTTAGGAGCTTTTTGCTTATTTTTTTTTCTACTATTGCTTCAATGTTTTCTATGGTATCTTCTTCCCCTGAGATTCTCTCTCCTATCTCCTGTATTCTGTTGGTGATGCTTGCATCTAAGACTCCTGATCTTTTCCCTAGGTTTTCTATCTCTAAAGTTGTTTCCCTTTGTGATTTCTTTATTGTTTCTATTTCCACTTTTAGATCCTGGATGGTTTTGTTCCATTCCTTCACTTGCTTTGTTGTGTTTTTCTTTAATTCTTTAGGGGATTTTCTTTCTTTCCTCTTTAAGGGCTTCTACTTGTTTTCCTGTGTTTCTTCAAGGGAGTTGTTTTTGTCCTTCTTAAAGTCTTCTATCATCATTATGAGATGTGATTTTAAATCCAAATCTTGCTTTTTTTTTCATGTGTTGGGATATCCAGTATTTGCTATGGTGGGAGAAGTGGTTTCTGATGATGCCAAGTAGTCTTGGTTTCTGTTGCTTAGGTTCTTGAGCTTGCCTTTAGCCATCTGGATATCTCTGATGTTAGTTGGTCTTACTGTCTCTGACTAGAGCTTGTCCTTCCTGTGGGCCTGTGAACCTGTAAGCCTGTGATCTTAGGAGTGAGAGTGTTTCTGTGAGACTAGCTCTCCCAGGTCAGAGTTTGTGTCTGGTGGACTGTGCAACACATTTAGTGGAGGGCGCAGATGGAGACTGAAAGGGTCTGGTCCTAGGCCACCCTGAGGCTCCTGTGCCTTGTGCACTCCCAGCAGGTATCTCCTTGGACAGTCAGTGGAGAGAAATCGGGGTCCTACCTGTAGCCCCTGGGCTTAGGAAGTAGAGTGCTCTTGGCAGACAAGTTCTCTTCTGGCAGGTTTTGTGTCTGAGAACTGTGGGACAGCCCAGGTCTGAGCACAGATGGAGACTGGAACAGTCCTGTTACAGGCTGCCTTTTGTCTCCAGTGTCCCACATGTTCTCAGAGGGTCTCTCCTTGGATAGTCAGTGGAGCAAAAGTGGTGTTCTACTTGTGACCTTAGGAGGGAGATTGCAGACCAGCTCTCTATGGGATCACCCTTTGTATTTATATTAAGCTTTCATTTTGGTAATTAAAACATTGATCTGAAGGAAGTTCATGAACATCAAGAAAAGAATACTTAGGTGAGAATATGATTTAATATTTAAAATTACTTAAATGTCATGAGACAGTTTTATTTATTTAGAAATATAACATTAATTAGGCACATCTCATGTATTTGACATATGTCTTAAAATACTATTTGGAAAATTATTCATAAATTTAAAATTATTCTAAATATGAATATGTTACTTATTTTTAAACTTTAACTTGGTAGTATAAAATGTTCAACACTAATAAAACCTGTTATGTGATCTATATGAAACAGTATGATGCAAAATAACATTAAATGAAATAAGGAAAATAATGCCATGCTTTCAGACAGAGGATTGATAAATTTAGGGTATAAAATATAGATACATAGTTTAATATTAATCTCATTTGAACAATAAATTTTAGTGTAAAGAAACCTTTTACAATATTAAACTCTAAATGGCTTTCCTGCAAGTTTATCTGCCAACAGTTATTCAGAATCATTAATAAATACTCTCTTTTATCTTAATTTTTGATTACATAGGTATTTCAATAAGCAATATCAAAACCTATAGTAAAAATGGAAATAATATAATTAAAAGAAATTAACAACATTAAACCATCCCTTTCTTCTAACCAATCATTTAGTTAATAAATATCCCCGAAAATAAATTGTTGACAGGAGCCTCTGGGAAGGCTGTAGGTGATGAGGCAAGATTGAACATGGCTCTGAGAGTCAAAAGCAACAGCAGTAGTTTGAGGTTCTGGGTTATACATTCTGGGTCAGCAGAGTAATAAAGGTAGTGTCAGAGATGAAGGCTGAGCTTCTACACAATGCATCGGTGAGTGAGAAATTAAGCCACTCACCTTTGATAGAATTATAATTTCTTAAATTTTACTTAAATAATCTCATGTTCCCTTTTTGTGTCTATTTCCTTTGCCTCATATTTTATTTCTAAATAATTAAATTCTAAATAAATAATCTAAACAATTAATTTGTTTTCCTGATCTTTACAATAATTGGAGTTGTTCCTGTTTTCTTGACTGGATGTTTGTCTATACTGGATTATGATGGAAAGACTTAATACCAATATCTCTTAAGCGATAGTTTGAATTATGACATTGAAAACCAATGGAAACCTATACCACAATATGCATGGCTTTTCTGAACCACAGAAGCCTTTACCATGAAAGTTTGGGGAAATCTGGTGTGATCCCAAGCTACTTCTGTGGTAAATGAAAATTGAATCCACTTGAAGGAAATGTTCACTTACATGGAGAATGGGGAGATAAACATTGGTGATCAAAATTTGTGCCATTGTCAACCATGTAACAGCTCAACAGACCATCAGTAATAGTAGCACACATGAGCGGAAATATACATACATGTACATAAGCTCTCATACATACAAAATTGTAAACATTTTTTAAAGAATAAAATTTTAATTCTACTGTCCTTTTATATGACTGTTAGACTGAATATGATAGATGCAAGCTTGCCCTCTTCTATATGTGACAGTTAGATATGAGGTCTCTCTCTAATTTTTAAGGAGTAACATCTAGGAAATTATTTTAAGAAAATATTTGTTTTGTTTTTAACAATAACAAATTGGTCCTATTTCATAAAATACTTGACTAAAGTCATACCAATATGGACTAATTATTTTAAAAGAATCTTAGTTGAAAGCAAAGAGACCTACTAAAATAAATTTATAAAATCAAATGTTTAAGTTGAGCCAATAAGGAAAATTTGGAAATGATCTAATTTGGAATAAAGCTTAACCTGAAGCTTAACCACTAGCTTTTGTCATTTAATCCCTAAGTCCTCATAAATTTGAAATCTTTAAAACTGAAATTTAAAACAAAGTGTCAAGAAGAAGAAAAAAGCAGGAGAAGGAGGAGGAGGAGGAGGAGGAGGAGGAGGAGGAGGAGGAGGAGGAGGAGGAGGAGGAGGAGGAGGAGGATAGTGTTCATTCCTGTAGAGATATTTATCTGAATGATGAAATGCCTACTTCAGGGCCATATCCTTTATAGGTACTTAGCATTAATTATAAATGCAAAACAGTATTTATAGCTAAACAACAGTCATAATAGTACATTTTATACAATAGATAATTTAAACATAAGAATAGCGACAATAAATTTAAACTTCGATACTGTCAAAGACATGATGAAAAAGACTTCTAATAGGGAGAAAACAAAAACTTTCCATGACAAAAATTCATCTATACCTTTCATTGCTGCAACTTTCTTAGTATACAATATACTATATAGTTTGTATCATGAAAAATTACAAAGGAATCACATAAGTTTCCTAAACTATTAAATTATATATACATATACATATATGTTACAAATAGCATACATTATATGTTAAATACAATGAACAAATAATATATAATGATGATATAATAACAAATTATGTATATATATGTGTATGTCTATATATGACAGATATTCACTAGATAAATGTAAAGAAGGTAAATTACTAAACATATTAAATTAAGTACATAAAATACATTCAAGTAATCCTAGTAAGCACCAGTGGAAGGGGGAAGCCCTGGGTCCTGCTAAGACTGAACCCCTAGTGAACTAGACTGTTGGGAGAGGGCAGCAAGGGGGGGGAGGGTTGGGAGGAACACCCATAAGGAAGGGGAGGGGGGGGATGTTTGCCCGAAACCAGGAAAGGGAATAACATTCAGAAATGTATATAAGAAATACTCAGGTTAATAATAATAAAAAAAAAATGTGGTACATCTAAGAAAAAAAATACATTCAAGTAGATTTTTTAGGGGAGGGTCTCATTCTTAGTTCACTGGTTTGCTGCTAGCATTTACCTCTGTATTTGACATGATCTGGATGTGTCTCTCAGGAGACAACTATATCCAGTTCCTGTCAGCATGCACTTCTTTTTTAAAGATTTTTTATTAGATATATTTCTTTATTTACATTTCAAATGTTATTCCCCTTCCCAGTTTCCTGTCCATAAGGCCCCATTCCCTCCCCTCCCCCTCCCCCATACGGGTATTCACCTATACACCCCTTTATTGCTCACCATATTCCCCTGCACTGGGGGTCCAACCTTGGCAGGACCAAGGGCTTCCCCTTCCCTCAAGTAGGTTTTTAATAATACATTTTCTAAAACTATATGGAAAATGAAGATATTGGCAACCACATTAGCTTTTATAGTGACAATAAGACAATGTAAACAAATTTACCACTGTATTAGACAGATTTCCATGATTTCTTTGTTACATTGCTGTGATTGGTTTCTGTGATAATTGTGACCAAATCTTCCTGTCTTTGATTTCGTACAAAGAATAATAATGTTGGATGGACTCCAAGTTTTCATCCTTTTGTAAAATACAGTTTTTAAAATATTTTTAAGTTTTTCATTTATTAAATCCTGACTGGAGTTTTCCCTCCCTCCTTTCTTCCCTGTTCCTGCAATTTCCCATCCATTCCTCCTCCATTTCTTTTCAGAATAGGGAAGACATCATAGGGATATCAAACAAATATAGCACGTCAAGTTGCAATAAGACTTGGCACCTCCCCTCACATTAATGCTGGATGAGGCAACCTTGTAGGAGAAAATTGTCTCCAAAGCAGTCAAAAGCATTAGAAAGACAACCCCCCCACACCCTATTCCCACACTTAAGAGTCCCACAAAAAGACCAAGCTACATCACTATAACATATATGCAGAAAGCCTAGGCCACACCTATGAACCCTATGAGTCCAGTTTAGTTGATTTTGTGGACCATTTTCTTGTGGTGTCCTTGACCTCTCATGCTCTTTTAATCCTTCCTCCCCCTTTTGTGAAGGGTTCCCGACACTCCACCTATTGTTTGGCTGTGGCTCTCTGCATTTTTTCATCACTTTCTATCAGTTGCTGGATGGAGTTTCTCTGATGACAATTATGAGTATAGCAGAATACCATTAGGAGTTGTTCTCTTTTTTTCTTTTCTTTTCTGTTTTTCTCTTCTTTCTTCTCTTCCTTCATTCCTTTCTTTTACTTTTTTTTTTTTTTGCCATACATATTTGATTCAACCCTATGTCTCCAGGCTATCCAGCCTCTGGTTCCTGGCCCTGTAGGCAGTGTCATGAGTGGGTACCCTCTCATGGCATGGGTCTCAAGGTGGAACAGTCATTATTTGGCTCCTCTCATAATTTCTGTGTAATTTCTGTACTTCAGCACATCTTTCAGGTAGGAGAAATTGTAGGTGAAATGTTTTGTGACTGGGTTGGTGGTCCAATCCCTCTACTTGTCAGGTAACAGGTTAGTTACAGATTACAGGAGATAGCCTATTTGGGCATCCCTCATTACAAGGAGTCTTAGCTGGTTTTACCTTCATAGATTCCTAGGAGTTTTCATTGTTTAAGTTCTACCTCACCACTGAAATGTCCTCCAACTTCAGTTGTTTCTCCTGGTACTTCTTGCTGCATTCTTTCCAAAGTGATCTCTTTTTTTCTCATCCCCACCCACTGTAGCCCACTCAAGATATCTATTCTAATAGATATGTTAATATATATGTATATGTATATGTATGTTAAAGGATGACAACTTGGGGTTGGAAAGACTCATCTTTGAATAAGTCTGGTTGTCCCTTTCTCAGATGGGATTAATTTGCTTTGGCTTTTCATTAAAGCATGCCAATTGTTCTTGTCTATTTCAGGTCTTATTGAGGCAACTCTATTTGTAAAGATATTTTTGGGTGTGGCTTCCCTGTCATTTTCTGAAAATACAATCTATAGCAAATGTCCTAGTCCTTTGACTCTTACATTTTTTCCCTTCTTTTTGTAATATTGCCTGAATTTTAGATATAGGGTGTATGCTGTAGAGTTGTTATGGAGAGGACATTCCAGAGGCCTGCTGCCAAACCCCTGCCCATCAGTCCCCCAAATGCACTCCCAATAGTTCTGTACTGCATTTAGTCTCCTGGTACTCCACTTTCTGGCCTACAGCTCTGCCTGCATTACTAGAGGCCTGCCAACACCAAGAACACCAAGATGGCTAAAGGCCAGCTTAAGATCATCATCATCAAGAGCCAAGAAAATATGGCACCACTAGAACCTGTCTATCTAGGATTGTTAGATAGCTACAGCAACTCCTGGATATCCCAATACAATTGAAGCACAAGAAAATAGCCTTAAATTTAACCTTAGGAAGATGATCGATGCTTTTAAAGAGGAAATGAATAGATCCCTCAAAGAAATACAAGAAAAAATAGTCAAGCAGGTGAAGGAAATGAATAAAACTGTTTAAGACCTCAACACTCAAATAGAATCAATAAAGAAATCACAAACTAAGGGAATCCAGGAGATAGAAAACTGAGGGGAAAAACAGGAACAATAGATGCAAACATAACTAACAAAATACAAGAGATGGAAGACAGAATCTCAGGCATAGAAGATACAATAGAAGAAATTGTTACATCAGTCAAGACATGTTAAATCTAAACAGTTCCTGACACAAGTCATCCAGGAAATATGGGACATAACTTTCCCAACAGGTGGCGATACAATGTGTTAAGCAAAAATCCACTAGAAATGTAAGATTCTTAGCCTATGAGTTAGAAATTTAGTTAGAAATTTAGAAGTTTAGTGAGGGGAGCAGAGATGAGTTAATGATGGCTCAAGCGTGGGAACCTTGAAACAAAGAAAATGGGCAGATTCTACTCACAGGCTCTGAGGTCCCCTACTTCAGGGAGAAATACAGGCTGCTCTTCATCAGAGAAACTGAGAATGGAAGCTGCCTACTTCCTTGGGCAGATGTTGATTGGAGCATCATTAAATTAAAAGGTTGTTATTTTTGCTTTTAGAATAGGTTTATATACAGATTTTGTCTGACTTATATGTCGAACTTCGCCCTGGTTTGCAACTGGTAAAGGGAAACATATACTCACTGACTCCAAGCAGAGAGCAGTGATAATTGCCTGCTATGAACAGATATTATTAAAATTGAAGTCCGTAGTTCCAGTTAGAAAGCATAACAAATAGAGGGTATAACATAGTGTGCAGGATACTCATATTCTCTGCTTGTGGGCTTCATGGAAATTTTGGGTTAATATTCTGGTATGACAAATAAGAACAGGCCTATGAAATAGGCTCATAGAGTGTTTATTTGGTTTACTTCATTTGTTTTGAATTGTTTTTATTACCAAAATGAGTATTGTTATGAGTTCCGTGGTTGTTTTATTGTTTCTCTGGGAAAGAGGTCAAACTGTAAGTTTTCCTGGTTGCCAGCTGAAGGATATGCTGATTTGGGAGAAAGGCTCTGTCTTTGAGTGTTTAGAAAAGGTGATTCATGTCAAACCTCACCCATAGTTATGTGGATCAGATTGGAAAGATCTGAAGAAATAGATTCAGGAGAATCAAATAAAAAATATTCTTCATTCGATTCCTCACATGGACTTACAGTTGGAGCAAAATCTCATTCTAACTAGTCTGAACACCCTACACAAACTAATACAATTAATACAGATATCTTGATGATACTAAAATTTTGTTTTGAGATTTGTATATTACAGAATGTACAGTTTTGGTGAGTTTCATTGTCAGGCATGCTGTACTGACCTGTTTGAATTACTGATCTCATGGACTTTCAGGCGGATCCAGCGAGGACACAGACATCAGAGGTTGTTATTCTAAGGTTGCCTTTCTGGTGAATATAGAAATGATCAGAATTAATAGGGAGGATATAGCTAGAATTGATTGTGTGGCAATAATCTCATTTGGTAGAAATCTTTATAATTGTTACTAAAGTGAATTTCTTATAATGGTACAGAATTTATTTTGATACAGAATCAATATTTTCATTGGTATGAATTTTTTATTGATATAATTATTGTTACTCTTATATAGGCATTGTGCCTATACAGCACATTTAAAAGTACAAGGCCTGGACCCGGTCCTTCTATAACTGCCTTTACATACTGATATCATAGGATTCAGTATATGAGTTAAGGGCCAGAGAGCAAATTCTTGGCTCTGAGTTAATTGCTAGAGTATCTGAAAGATATTTTATTTAGAATCAGCTAAGAATAGTTAACAGATAACACAGATAGTTTTCAAAAACATCAGAAATCCACAAGGTGTGACATCTAATGTTATTTTTTCATTTGTTGTTGAGACATATCTGTTCCTAACAGCTCTCCATTCATGGATGCAAAGAAGAAACTGAGTGTCCAAACCTCAGGGTGAGGTTGTACATTGTAGCAAGGTAGCTACTGAGCAGAAATTGCCTATTTCTTCTATAGAACTGTACTGTTCATGAGAGGACAAAAGTTGCAGGATAGGAGAGCTAAGTTCTGCTTAAAGAGATTAAGCTAGTCCTTAATATTTCCTGGCTATCAGATGATCCTGAGCCAGAAGGCTGAAGACTGATGCACCAACTTCCTGACATACTGGGGCCATATAGGTAGGTAACTGTTTCTACAATTTGTCTCAGTTCTGGAAGCTGGGTTAGACTTCCTGTATTTTCAGATAATATTGGTCGTTCTCAGATTTCTGATGGGGTTGAAGACAGTTATAATCTCACATTCAACCCAGGCTATTTAGCACTGAGAGAACATATTTGAGAGAATAGTTTTCAGATACTATACAAGCTAAACCAGAACATAACAGATAGGGAATTATGTTAGGATAAATAGGATAAAAAAGTTAGGATAGATAAAAGTGTTCTATTTAAAACACACAAGGTATGCACTCATTGATAAGTGGCTATTAGCCCAAATGCTTGAATTACCCTAGATGCACAGAACACATGAAACTTAAGAAAGATGACCAAAATGCGAATGCTTCACTCCTTCTTTAAAAGGGGAACAAGAAAACCCTTGGCTGGGAATAGGGAGGCAGAGTTTAGAACAGAGGCAGAAGGAACACCCATTCAGAGCCTGCCCCACATGTGGCCCATACATATACAGCCACCCAATTAGATAAGATGGATGAAGCAAAGAAGTGCAGGCTGACAGGAACCGGATGTAGATCTCTCCTGAGAGACACAGCCAGAATACAGCAAATACATAGGCGAATGCCAGCAGCAAACCACTGAACTGAGAACGGGAACCCCATTGAAGGAGTCAGAGAAAGAACTGAAAGAGCTTGAAGGGGCTCGAGACCCTATATAAACAACAATGCCAAGCAACCAGAGCTTCCAGGGACTAAGCCACTACCTAAAGACTATACATGGATTGACCCTGGGCTCCAACCTCATAGGTAGCAATGAATAGCCTAGTAAGAGCACCAGTGGAAGGGAAGCCCTTGGTCCTGTCAAGACTGAACCCCCAGTGAACGTGATTGTTGGGGGAAGGGTGGTAATGGGGGGAGGGTGGGGGAGGGGAACACCCATAAAGAAGGGGAGGGGGAGGGATTAGGGGGATGTTGGCCCGGAAACCGGGAAAGGGAATAACAATCGAAATGTAAATAAGAAATACTCAAGTTAGTAAAAAAAAAATCCTCCATCATCATGATAAAAAAAAAGAAATACCCAATTTAAGATGGAAAAAAATAAAAAAATAAAAAAATGAATAAAAAATTTTTTAAAAAAAGAATGTTCTATTTAATTGACAAAAATGATGACCTGAATGTTAGGTGTATCTTATACTTTATAAATTACAAAATTGTAATAGTTGTGCTCAATTTATATTTGAGAAGAAAGAGCCTTTTAACTGGACCAAAAAAGAAGAAAATGTGGATTGCTGTCTTTATGCAGGTGAGGGCAGGCAAAAGGTAAGGCTAGAACATGATAAAGAACACAGACTGAGAGTTTTAGAGACAGGAGAGATAGGCACATCCAGAGAGAAGAAAGGAAATTGGAGGAAGAGAAGGTTGAATCAGATCTGCATGGCTTTAAATAGCCACAGGTAGCCAAAAATATCATAAAAGGGATGGATTGATACAGGACAATTTGTCAGATCTAGTTCAGTAGCTTATATCAATATCGATTGGCTCTGAGTTCATTGTGTGGAAATTTTGTGGATTGAGAATTTACTGATATAAATCTGACTGATAAATTACAATCCTCTAGAGTTTTGATTTTTACCAGGTTACAGAGATTTGTGAGAGCTAACTGCAAGTGGTGGATGGCTGTGAATGGAAGGAGAATCCACAGCAGGGAATTAAGATCCCCATCTACACCCAGAGCCAGAGCTTTGAACCCAAACCTGCCCTGAGAGAGTTGGTCTGCCAGGAGCATTCTCACTCCTAAGCCTAAAGGTGGGATCCCACTTACGCTTCACTTACTGTCCAAGGAGAGACCGACCAGGTGCACACTGGGCAGTGGAGCCTCAGGGAAGCCTAGGACAGGAGACTTATGGTTTCAATCTGCACCCAGAGCTGGGGTTTTCCCACAGCCCTCAGACACACACCCTGCCCTCTGAGAGCTGGTATACCAGGGGCACTCTCCCTCCTAAGATCACAGGCTCTTGGGCTCAAAGGTCCACAGGAGGGACACACTCTTGTCCGAGATAGTAAGACCAACTAACATCGGAGATAACCAGATGGCTAGAGGCAGTCTCAAGAACCTAAGAAACAGAAACCAAGACTATTTGACATCATCAGAACCTAGTTCTCAAACAACAGTAAATTCTGAATATCCCAGTACACCAAAAAAAGCCAGATGTAAAATCACACCTCATGATGATGATAAAAGACTTTCAAAAAGACATAAATAACTCCCTTAAAGAAATACAGGAGAACATATGTAAACAGGTAGAAGCCCTTAAACAAAAAACATAGAAATCACTTAAACAATTACAGGAAAACACAATGAAACAGGTAAAGGAATTGAATAAAAACGTCCAGGATCTAAAATAGGAAATAGAAACAATAAAGAAATCCCAAAGGGAGACAATCCTGTAGATAGAAAACCTGGAAAAGAAATCAGGAGTCATAGACACAAGATACAGGAGATTGAAGAGAGAATCTCAGGGGCAGAAGATACCATAGAAAACATTAATGCTATAGTCAAAGATAAGGTAAAACTCAAAAAGCTCCTAGCATAAAACATTCAGGAAATCCAGGACACTATGAGAAGATCAAATCTAAAAATAGTAGATATAGAAGAGAGTGAAGACTCCCAACTTAAAGGGTCGGTAAATATCTTCAACAAAATTACAGAAGAAAACCTCCCTAATCTAAAGACAGAGATGTCCATAAACATACAAGAACTCCAAACAGTTTGGACCAGAAAAGAAATTTCTCATAATAGTCAAAACACCAGATATACAAAACAAAGAAAGAATGTTAAAAGCAGTAAGGGGAAAAGGTCAAGTAACATATAAAGGCAGACCTATTAGAATTACACCAGACTTCTCAACAGAGACTATGAAAGCTAGAAGGTCCTGGACAGATGTCCTACAGACTACTATATCTAGGAAAACTCTCAATTAACATAGATGGAGAAACCAA
The DNA here is from genome assembly GCF_011064425.1 of Rattus rattus. Taxonomy (NCBI): domain Eukaryota; kingdom Metazoa; phylum Chordata; class Mammalia; order Rodentia; family Muridae; genus Rattus; species Rattus rattus. Next base: position 120,554,285 of record NC_046154.1, on the reverse strand, counting down.
GATATTCCATGACAAAACCAACTTTACACAATGTCTTTCCACAAATCCAGCCCTACAAAAGGTAATAGATGGAAAACTACAGCACAAGGAGGGAAAGTACACCATAGGAAAAGCAAGAAAGTCATCTTCTTGCAACAAACCCAAAAGAAGAGAGTTACACAAAGGTAATTTTACCTCTAACAACAAAATAACAGAAAACAACAATCACTATTCATTACTATCTCTTAACATCAATGGACACAATTCACACTAAAAAGACATAAACTGGGGTTGGGGATTTAGCTCAGTGGTAGAGCGCTTGCCTAGTAAGTGCAAGGCCCTGGGTTCGGTCCCCAGCTCAGAAAAAAAAAAAAGACATAAACTAATTGACTGGATAAATAAACAATACTCAGCATTTTGCTGCATACAGTAAACATACCTCTGTGATAAAGACAGATACCACCTAAGAGTAAAGGCTGGCAAAAACTGTCCAAGCAAATGGTCCCAAGAAACAAACAGGAATAACCATTTTAATATCAGATAAAACCAACTTTCAACCAAAAGTTATCAAAAAAGATAAGGAAGGACTTATCTTTAACTTCATATTCATCAAAGGAAAAACTTGCCAAGATGAACTCTCTATGCTTCAAATGCAAGGGCACCCTTATATATAATAGAAACTTTACTAAAGCTCAAATCACATATTGAGCCACACACAATAATAGTGGAAGACATGAATACACCATACTCATCAATGGACAGATGATGGAAACAGAAAGAAAATAGAGACATGGTGAAACTAACAGAAGTTATGAACTAAGTGGATTTAATAAATACCTATAGAACATCTCATCTAGAACAAATGATTATATAGTCTTTCAAAATTGCCCATATAATTAGTCACAAAACATGCCTACACAGATACAGAAAGACTGATATAATCCCATTCATCCTATCAGAACACCATAGACTAAGGGTGGTCTTAAATAACAACAAAAATAACAGAGAGCCCAAATATACATGGACACTGAAAAACTCTCTACTCAACAATAATTGGTCAGGGAAGAAATAGTGGAAGAAATTAAAGATATTTTAGAATTTAATGAAAATGAAGGCACAGCATACCAAATGTATGGAATACAATGAAAGCAGTGCTAAGAGGAAAACTGAGAGCTCTGAGTGCCTCCAAGAAGAAATTGGAGAGAACATGCACTAACAGCTTGACAGCACAGCTGAAAACTCTAGACTAAAAGAAGCAAATTCACCCAAGAGGAGTAGCCATCGGGAAATAAAACTCAGAGCTGAAATTAACCAAGTAGAAACAAAAAGAACTATCCAAAGAATCAACTAAACCAGGAGCTGGTTCTTTGAGAAAATCAACAAGATAGAAAAATCCTTAGCCAGACTAACCAGAGGGCACAGAAAAACTATCCAAATTAACAAAATCAGAAATGAAAAGGGAGACATAACAACAGAAACTGAAAAAAATTCAGAAAATTATCACATCGTACTACAAAAGTCTATATTCAACAAAACTGGTAAATCAGGAGGAAATGGACAATTTTCTACATAAATACAAGGTACCAAAGTTTAATCAGGATCAGATAAACCATTGAAACTGTCCCATAACTCCTAAAGAAATAGAAGCAGTTATTAAAAGTCTACCAACCAAAAAGAGCTCAGGACCAGATGGGTTTAGTGCAGAAATCTATCACACCTTTAAAGAAGACCTAATACCAATACTCTTCAAACTATTCCACAAAATAAAAACAGAAGGAACACTACCCATTTCATTTTATGAAGCCACAATTACACTTATACCTAAACCACACAAAGACTCTACAAAGAAAGGGAACTTCAGATGAATTTCCATCAAGAATATCAATGCAGATTACTCAATGAAATTCTCAGAAACTGAAACTAGGAATATATCAAAATGGTCATTCATCATAATCAAGTAGGCTTCATCTCAGTCATGAAAGGATGGTTCAATATGTTGAAATCCATCAACATAATCCAGTATAAAAACAAACTCAGGGACAAAAAACAAAACAAAACAAAACAAAACAAAACACATGATCATCTCATTAGATGCTGAGAAAGCATTTGACAAAATTCAACACGTCTTCATGATAAAAGTCTTGGAAAGGTCAGGAATTCAAGGCTATTACAGAAACATAGTGAAAGAAATATACAGAAAACCAGTAGACAACTTCAAACTAAATGGAGAGAAACCTGAAGCAATCCTACTAAAATCAGGGACTAGACAAGGCTGCCTACTCTCTCCCTACCTGTTCAATATAGTTCTTGAAGTCCTAGCCAGAGCAATCAGACAACAAAAGAAGGTCAAAATGTTAGAAGTTGGAAAGGAAAAAGTCAAAATATCACTATTTTCAGATGATATGATAGTACAATTCAGCGATCCCAAAGATTGAATCAGAGAACTCTTACAGCTGCTAAACAACTTCTGCAAATTGCTGGATATAAAACTAACTCAAACAAATCAGTAGCCTTCCTCTACTCAAAGGATGAACAGGCTGAGAAAGAAATTAGGGAAATGACACCCTTCACAATAGCCACAAATAATACAAAATACTTTGGTGTGACTCTAACCAAGCAAGTGAAAGATCCATATGACAAGAACTTCAAGTCTCTGAAAAAAGAAATTGAAGACAGTCTCAGAAGATGGAAAGATCTCCCATGCTCATGGATTGGCAGGATTATTATAGTACAAATTACCTTTGTTTAGAAATCAGTTTTCAGCTTCAATGCAACACTCATCAAAATTCTAACTCAATTCTTCATAGATTTAGAAAAAACATTTTGCAAATTCATTTGGAATAACAAAACACCCATGATAGAAAAAGTACTCTCAAGAATAAAAGAACTTTTGGGAGAATCACCATCCCTGACCTCAAGCTATATTACAGAGCAATCGTCATAACAACTTCATGGGATCGGTATAGAGTCAAGCAGGTATATAATTGGAATAGAATTGAAGACCCAGAAATGAACTCACTCACCTGTGGTCACTTGATCTTTGAGAAAGGAGCTAAAACCACTCAATGGAAAAAAAAAACACAGCATTTTCAACAAATGGTGCTCGTTCAACTGGAGGTCAGCATGTAAAAGAATACAAATGGACCCATTTTTATCTCCTTGTACAAAGCTCAAGTCCAAGTGGATCAAAGACCTCCACATAAAACCAGATATACTCAAACTAATAGAAGAGAAAGTGGGGAAGAGCCTCGAACACATAGACACAGTAGAAAATTTCCTGAACAGAACATGGATGGCTTATGCTCTAAGATCAAGAACTGACAAATGGGACCTCATAAAACTGCAAAGCTTCTGTAAGGCAAAGTACACAGTCAATAGGACAAAATGGCAACCGGCAGATTGAGAAAAGATCTTTACCAATCCTACATCCAATAGAGGGCTAATATCCAAAATATACAAAGAATTCAAATAAGTTAGACTCCAGAGAATCAAATAACCCCATTAAAAATGGGGCTAAGAGCTAAACAAAGCAATTTCACCTGAGGAATACCAAAGGGCTGAGAAGCACCTAAAGAAATGTTCAACATCCTTAGTCATCAGAGAAATGCAAATAAAAACAACCCTGAGATTCCACCTCATACCAGTCAGTACAGCTAAGACAAAATAATTCAGGTGACAGCAGATGCTGGCAAGCATGTAAAGAAATAGGAACACTCCTCCATTGTTGTTGGTATTGCAAGTTGGCACAACCATGCTGGAAATTAGTCTGGTGGTTTCTCAGATAATTTGACATAGTAGTACCTGAGGACTTGGCTATACCTCTCCTGGGTATACACCCAAAAGATACTCCAACCTATTACAAGGACACATGCTCCACTATGTTCATAGCAGCCTTATGTATTATAGCCAGAAATTGGAGAGAACCCAGATGCCCGTCAACAGAGGAATGGATCCAGAAAATGTGGTACATTTATATAATGGAATTCTACTCAGCTATTAGCTTCATGAAATTCTTAGGCAAATAGATGGAACTAGAAAATATCCTTCATCCTGAGTGAAGTAATCCAGTCAAGAAAAGAACACACATGGTATGCACTCACTGATAAGTGAATATTAACCTAAAAGCTTAGAATAACTAATGATAATTTCACAGATCATATGAAGCTCAAGAAGAAGGAAGACCAATATATGGATGCTTCATTTCTTCTTAATAGGGAGAACAGAATATTCACAGGAGAGAATACAGGGACAAAGAGTGGAGCAGGGATTGAAGAAAAGGTCATCCAGAGACTGCCCCATTTGTGGTTCCATATGCAGTCAACAAACCCAGTCACAGTTGCTGATGCAAAGAAGTGCTTGCTGATATAAGCCAGATATGGGTCTCTCCTGAGAGGCTCTGTTAGAGCCCTACTGATATGGATGAGGATGCTTACAGCTAACCATTGTACTGAACAAGGGGACTCCAATGGAGGAGTTAAAAAAAAGACTGAAGGAGCAGAAGGGGTTTGCAACACCATAGGAAGAACAACAATATCAACCAACCAGACCCCACCAGAGCTCCCAGGACTAAACCGCCAACCAATAAGTGCACATGGAAGGAGCCATGACTCCAGTCACATATGTACCAGAGGATGGCATTGCCCAGCATCAGTAGGAGGAGAGGCCCTTGGTCTTGTGAAGGCTCTTTCCCCCAGTGTAGTGCACTGGCAAGTTGTTGAGATGGGAGTATTTGGGTGGTGGTGGGAACATCCTTGTAGAATCAGGGGGAGGGGGAGTGTGCATGAGTGAGGGGGGAAAGAGGATAGCATTTGAATTGTAAATATATAAAATGTCCAAGAAGAATAAAATAACAAAAAGAATCCACAGCAGGAGAACCGTGAGTTGGGTAATTGCTTTATGGGGACCATGTTGGGTGGTCACTGTATGAGGACCATGGAGACCTTGGGGGTGGGGAAAGTGCCTTACTAGAGCATAGCTGGAGCCAGTGTGCGTGCTTTTTAAAATTTCTTGCAACTCACAACAAAAAGACCACACTTAAGAATAATAGGAATACAAGAAAATTCCCAGCTTAAAGGTCCAGAAAAGTACTTTTAAAAAAAATCAAGGAAGAAAATTTCTCTAACCTAAGGAAAAAGAGTCCTACAAATGAAGTTCATAAAACACCAAATAGATTGGAACAGAAAAAAGAAAATACTCCCACTATGTAATAATCAAAACTAAATATACAGAACCGTGAAATAATATTGAAAGTCACAGGTGAAAAAGGCTAAGGAAGCTTGGTAGCCATGGGAAGTCTTCCCTTCTTAGAAGATAAGGGATGGGAGTAATGGGGGAGGGGTGTGAGGGTAGAGGAAACAAGGAAGGTGGTGTGTGATATAGATGTAAAATTAATAAATAAATAACAAAGGGAAAAACAATTATGGACAGATACCACATGGGTAATTGTTCGCTGTCTTTTTAGCAGTTGTATATTTCTGAAATGTCTGTCTGATACAAAAAAGAAGGGTGTCGGAAGAGAGGTGCAAGTTACATTTATCTCTTGCTTTTAGAATAAATATTTAGAATGAAGTTCAAAATTATAATGGTTGTACTATTTATTAATTTATGTTTGTGGACTGACTGTCCTTGCATCACTTGCATAAAGTCAATTTGGTCATGGTAAGTGATCCTTTTTATAGTGTTAGATTTTACATCTATGTTCATGAGGGGGTTTGTGTAGTGGGTATTTTTGTTTTTCTGTTTGGTTTTTGTTTGTGTGGTTTTGTTTGTCTTGTTTTGCTTTTTGGTTTTGTTCTTATTAGAGTCATAATAGCCTCATAGAGGGAGGTTTTCCTTCCCATACTATTTTTTTTTCTTTTAGGGGAAATGGACTTTAAGAAATAACATTGAAATTCTAGTAGAAATCAGTCATGAATTTATTTTGATCTAGGCTTTTTTTTCTTTTGAGACAAAATTCTTTTATCACTATTTTTATCTTTGTACTTGTTATGAGTATTTTTAAGTTAGTCTCTCCTTGCTCTACTTTGGTGGTCTGGATGAGAGGAGAAACTCATCCATTTCTTTTAGGTTTTTCTATTTTAATGGAGAACAGGTTTTAGAGTATTTTATTATAGTATTCTGAATTTCTTTAGTACTTGTTATAATGATTCTTCAGTCCCAATTTGTTAATTTGCTCTTTATTTCTGCTCAGTTTTCTTTTATTTATTCATTTTTTTTTGTTTTCTAATGGATATTTTGGTTTTGTTGTTGTTTGTTCATTTGTTTTTGTTATGTTAGGACTACCAATCTCTTTCTTTGCTTGAGTAGTCTAATTCCTTCACATTATCTCCACATCCTGTTGTTCTAGTTTCTGTGTGATCCACTCTAATTGTAAGACTTTCCCTAGCACTTTCTGTTTAGGGTTTTGAGTTTTTCTTCCTGTTCTTTTTCAATTATGTTTCATTTCTTCCCGAGTTCTTTTTAATATTTGTTTTTACTTAATTCAGTATTTAAATAGCGATTGTCTTCATTATCTCATTCATCTCTGTGTTTTTGTTTTCTGGATGTCATTCGGGCATTTAAGTTGATTGAGCTGCTTTTTAATGTCTTCTTTAAACTACTTGAATTCTTGATAAAGTTTATGATTGTTCTTTTAAATTCTGTGTGCTGAGAGGTTCATAAAAGTAATTCTTTTTGAAGAACATTTCTGTGGCACTAGTAGATTTGGGAGGAGGGGCAGAGTGTCTCAATGTTTTTATATTTATGTTCTTTGATGTAACCTTGGATGTAGGCTTAGTGGAGTTTCTTGTCTGCCAACAGGGCTCAGCTGCTGGATGAGGCGAGATGAAGAGACTTTGGTGAAGCCTACCCCATGCCTGTAGGGAAGTCTCAGGCCACCGCTCTGGGAGTGGGGACGCACAGCTCGAGGCATGGGACAGCTGGAGCTAGTTCAGGGGTCTCTGGGCCTGTGACCAAGACAGGGCTGTTTAATTCTCAGGTTCTCAGACATCCATGTGCTGCTGGATGCCTTGGAAGAGCTGAGAACAGATTCGGAGCTTGCGGTCTGGATCTGGTCTGGGGCCCAGGGAAAAAAGTGGAGCTCAGGCTGGTCCCACTGGGAGAGAGTCATTGGCTTGTATGTAGTTGGCTTGGGCTTGGCTTGATGGCGGTCTTGTCTGGGAGCACAGAGAGGCCTTCTACAGATTAGACCGCAACTCTTCTTCATGGCCTTAATGCAAAGGCCTTCTTCATGGCTTCCCACAGCAGATCCCGACGAAAAGTCGCAGAAGAGGCAGTCTATGGTTTTAAGGCATTTATTGTCATGGTGGAAAGTGGATGTGTAAAACCATACCCCGCTTCTCAGGATGGGCCTGAGGTTAAAAACCTTTTGCAGGGAGGAGTGTCTGGGAAGGAAAGCTTACCAGCCTTCAGGCCTTTAGCTACCTCATTAGTATGGAGATCTGTCTTTAGTCTAAGTGACTAACTACAAGTCATGTCCTCTATGTGGAGGGCTTGGGGCATTACCCTTAAGGGAATGATAACCACAAATCTATGAGGAACTGTGGCTAGTGATAGAGTCTTTATTACCCAGGAACAGGCGAAGCACCTACCATCCCTTCAGGTTTTCCAGGGTTTCAAGCCTTAGCTCAACCTGGAACCAGGTACCTTTCCCGATCCCTCACATGGATATAGGGTACCATTCTGTCTTTGGTTATATATAGCGTGTGAAATTGTAGCCTGCCTCAGTTGAGGTGTTGTGAAAGCTATGGGACTGAGATTGGGACATCGATGGTAGGTGGTGCAGGGGATACTCAGCTGGAGCAAGGCCTGCAAGTATGAAACAGTGCCACTGTGGGAGAGGTTCAGGGAGCCCAGTGGGCAAAGCTGTTGTAAACACTATGCCTATAAACTAGGCATGTACATGTTACCAGAACTGATGAGATTCAAGGGAATTGAAAAGGTAAAGGTAATGTGTCAGCTATATATCTCAAGCTAAGCTTGTAAGAGAAGACAGGTACAGGTGTGAGTATAATCCAAATAATTCATAAAACCAGGATAAATAACAACAGCAGCAATTATGATACTGAATTTATCTTCTAGGAATATTATAAAGAACAAATCACATACAGCATTTATAATGCTAAAATGACAAGTTGAGTGACAGTAATTAGGACTTCATAGCAGAAGACTTGTAAAACTATTATTGTACACAGTACAACTTTATAGTATGTTTTCAAGGAATCATAGAAAAAAAATGTGGCTTGACATGGATGCTAATTTCTAGACAGTCCTTCAAGCTGTGTTAAATGGGTTTATCCTTGACAGTAATTCAAATGCATTGTAGCCTTTTGTGGGAAGAATTGCAAGATGAAAACAGGAAGGAGAATAATACACCTTGCAAGTTAATGAAAGGTCAAAGTCCTTATCTGACATCAATGGGAGGGCAGGGAGGTTTGATGCCCCAGGGTAGGGGGTTGCTAGAGGGGTGAGTTGGGAATGGGTGAGTGGGTGGAGGAGCACCCACATAGAGATAAATTGGAGGTGGGAAAGAGGAGATGGGATGGGGAATTTGTGGAGGGGTAAATGGGAATATCATTTGAAATGTAAATGAATGAAATGATTAATAAAAAAAGGAGGCCAGAGCATGAAAACTATACATTACAAGTTAAAAGGTCTGTTTGCAGTTAAAAATTAGGTCCTGGGGATGGGGGGAAAATTATGTCCTGTTTGTCCTGTTTGTTTGGCTTATCCACACAGGATGCATTTGATACATCTGGATAGGAAGTACATGGTTAGGGAATTTGTTAAGATATATATTTTCCCTCAATTGAATTTAGGTAAGAAGTATGTAGGTAGGAAATATGTCAGAATGTATACTTGTACTTGATTGGACCTGAAGGGAAATGCAGTGAATTGTGGATTTTTGCCTTTTGAAGGCCCTGCAAAATGTGACCTGTGGGCATTTTCTGGGAACCTCAGTATGGACCTGGCCAGATTCCACCTACCTAGCCAGTATGCAATTAAAACTTGATTCAAATTTCACTGAAAATTATGACAGTCATCTTTCTTGACTGGTCAGAGTAACAGGGTTTTTGCTGGATGTGTTTTGGCTTTGTCTTGATCATGTCCAGTTCTATCAGTCTCTTGGTTAGAGAAGTCATGCTAATGCCTATTTGTTAATGAAATATTCAAAAGCATGAGTAAAATTTTGTCAGAAAGATTCCAGTAATTTATAGGTTAAATTCTAAGAGAGTCCCAATTTTAAATGTCAGAAACCTTAGACTATATAAAATATTATGTCTAATTTGAAGACAGGTTTTAAAAACTGGATAGAATATATTTTACATAGTCATACAACACAAAAAATAACTTATTTTTATATTAACTATATGTTTGTAATTTTTAAAAAGTTTCCACTAGGAGATACCCTTTCCAGTCCTTATGAGGTACGGCAGGAAAGTATGAGTACAGTTTATGAATCTGGGACTCGGCATGACTTGGGCTATGTATACACCATTCTCTGAACAAAACATTTAACAAGGTATTGACTACTTAAAATATAGTCCTGGTTCAAGATACAAGTACATCTGCTTTAAAAAATGCAAGTAAATTAGTTCTCTTTGTAACCTTTTGATAGAGTCTTATTCCATTTATGTGCATCCTGCACTATATCTAGAAATCAACAGTGGGATAATCCAGTATCAACTGGCTTTGTGTGCATGGTTAACAAGGATGCAAAATGCATCATTAAAATGATAATGCCCTGTTTATAATCATATGCTTATGCAAGGTTAGATGTGTATATGTTGAAAATCAGATGAATTATTGTAAAGGACATGTATAGTAAGCAGGGACTTATATAGTCAAACCATGTAGTCCATACAGAGAACCACTCAAACAACCCTCCTTAGTTGTGAACTCCTCAAAATCTGAGTCAAGAACCTGAAAGCCTTGAGTACTCTAACTCGCCTGGCTTGCTGTCAATCCTAGCAGTGTGTTTCTGTTCTGTTTTTCTTTGAATGAAGTTTTCTTAGTATTTTGCAGTTTCTATGAGCCTTGATTTCATTCTTGAGGCAAGGGCTCTAAATCTGGAAATGCCTGGTCCAATCTCTGATCCCTACTAATATATATAATAATGAAAATCATTTTAATGGTGGTTCTAGATAACATTAAAATTGCCTATTTGAAATTTGTTCTCATATCGAATGAATAATCTTGAAAAAATATCAGATTTTATTAAAATCATATGTGGCCATTGACTAATTTTTTTCTATTTTAGAGTCATATTTTTAACTCATTGCTAGTAATATCTTAAAACTTAATTATAGATTGTCAATCTCACTGCATTGCCTGCATTCCTAGAGGCCGGCATCTAGCTCTGCTTGTATTCCCAGCAACCTACCAGCTCTAGAGACAACCAGGCCTACCAACATCTGGGTCAATCAGGCCCACAACTCTAATTCCATACCTCATGGCCAATGAGTACCATGGATAAGATGTTCAAAGGCCAGCTTAATAACAAAAATCAACAAAAAAACAGGGCAATATGGCACCATCCAAGTCCAACTATCCTACTACAGCAAGTCTTGGATTTCAAGCAGCCAAAGATAAAGAAAATAACCTTAAATTCAGTTTTATGAGGATGATAGAGGCTTTATAAAGAAAATGAAAAAAATCCCTTAAAGAAATACAGGAAAAGACAATCAAACATATTAAGGAAATGAACAAAACTGTTCAAGCTTGAAAAACAGAAATAGAACCAATAAAGAAAACAAAAACTGAGGCAACCCAGGAGAGAAATCCTAGGCAAGAGAACAGGAAATACAGACACAACATCACCAACAGAATACAAAGAAAGGAGAGAGAAACTCAAGCATAGAAGACATATAGAAGAAATTGGCATGCCAATCCAAGAAATTGATAAATGAAAAAGGTTCTAACACAAACATCTAAGAAATCTGGAACACTATGAAAAGACCAAGCCTAAGAATAATAGAAATAGAAGATGGAGAAGAATTCCAGCTCAGAGGTCTAGAAAATATTTTGAACAAAATCATAGAAGGAAAAATTGGCTACTGTTGGGTTTGGGGCTCCTCAGGCATCTCTAGGATGTTCCAGAGACCTGGCATGAGGGAGGTTCTTGGTAGTGTATGGAGGTGACTTTAGATGATACTCTGAGCAGTGGGGATATGGAACCTAAAGAGGCTATCTTCTGTAGTCAGGTAGAATCCCTAGTGGATGATAACACCCACAAAACTTTGGAATTTGCTGAAATTTGTCCTGTCTGCAAACAATGCAGGGACAAAGATGAATCAGAGACTGAGGGAATGGCCAACCAATAACCTACCCAACTTGATACCCATCCCGTGGGCAAACACCAATTCCTGACACGATTAATGATATTCTGTTATGCTTACAGGTAGCCTGGCTAACTGGCCTTTGAGAACCTCCACCCAGTAGCTGACTGAAACAGATGTAGAGACCCAGAACCAAATGTTAGAAGGAACTTAAATACTCTTGTGGAAGAGTTGAGGGAAGGATTGAAAGCCCTAAAGGGGATAGGAATTCCACAGGAAGACCAACGGTCAACTAACCAAGACTCTCTTGGGTTCTCAGAGACTGATTGACCAACCAAACACAGTTATGGGGTACATAGGTAAGCAATGAATTCTCAATAGAGGAATATCAAATGTCCAAGAAGCACTTAAAAATGTCCAAGATACAATTATAGAAATTCAAATCAAAATGACTCTGAGATTTCATCTTATACCTGTCACAATGGCTAAGATCTAAAACTCAAGGTATGGCCCATTCTGGCAAGGACGTGGAGTAATGGGAACACTCCTTGATGAGAGTGCAAACTTGTATAACCACTTTGGAAATAAGTTTGTGTGTTTCTACAATATTGGGAATAGTTCTACTTCAACACCTAGTTATACTACTCCTTGGCATATATCCAAAATTGTTCTACCGTATGACATGGACACTTGTTCAACTATTTACATAGTATCTTTACTCATAATAGCCAGAAACAGGAATTGATCTAGATGTCCCTCAATAGAAGAAGAATGGATAAGTGAAATGTGGTACATCTACACAACGGATTGTTACTTAGTTATTAAAAAGGACATGATGAAATTTGCAGACAAATGGATGGAACTAGAAGAGGTCATCCTGAGTTAGGTAATCCAGACTCAGACAGACACAAATTTCATATTCTCAGTTATAAGTGGATATTTATCACAAAGTACAAGATATGCTATAATCCATAGCCCCAAATATCTAAGTAACAAGGAGGACCTGGGTGGGGGGTTCTGAGTTTCTCTGAGAATTGAAATAAAATAAACACTGGGGGTGAATATAGGGATGGAACTGAGTGAGAAAGAGTGCAGAGAGGGGAGCAGGAGGGATCAAGTGTAGTGGTGTCAGAGGGAAAGAGAGCTGAGAAGGAGAACAGAGATTGATGGGATAGGAGTCTATCTCTGGAATGAGCTAGAAACCCAAGACAAAGGAAACTCATAGACAGTGACCCTAGCTGAGACTCCCAGGAAATAAGCGGTATGGAACTTGAACCTGCCACTTCCTGTAACCAGGCAAGATGGAGAGGTGAGGACACCAGCCAACTCACAAAACCTTCAACCTTAAATATGTCCCACTTAAAGATATGCAGGGATACAGATGGAGCAGAAATTGAGAGTACAGTCAACCATTGACTGGCCCAACTTGAGACTCATCCCATGAGAGAGACCCCACTCCTGGTATTATTAATGATGTTTTTTTCATACTGGAGACAGGAACCTAGCATAACTGTCCTCAGAGAAGCTTCACTAGCAGCTGATGGAAACAATTACAGCCAAACATTAGGTGGGACTTGGGAAATGTTAAGTGTAAGAAGAACAGAGGGTGCTAGAGAGGCCAAGGACACCATAAGACAACAGAGTCAACTAACCCAGGCCCAGAGGAGGGAGGGGAAGTTGGAACTAGAATGTAAAGTAAATAAATGCCAATAACTAAAATAATACAAATTTCATATATAGACATATTGAGATCATTGGTATGTGGCTCAATAATTCTTTCTTTCCTTTGGACCATTTTATTTCTTTCTTTTGGGAACATCGGGATCTTTCTAGTCTGAGAGCCTAGCCTCAGATGGCACCCTCTTCTCCCGCCCCTAGCTCACTACAGAAAATCTATGTAGAATCAATCTCGACTCTTTAAAAGACGCTGCAAGCCCTTTGAATTTCAGCTGGAGTTATGAGTAGTATGGTAATTAAGACAATTGCGAGCAATTAAAACAAATAAAAGCAACCCTAGAGTCACTGTCTGGCACAATGGCAGCTCCAGGGATGGTTTGTCGTCTTTGTAAAAGTGTGCTTTAGGGTTTAAGGCTTCCTCGTTCTCTTTGATTCTCCTGTAACGAGTGAATACACATGTAAACAAAACATCTACCAGAATCCTTATGTAAATAAAAATATAGCATTCAGAGAAAGAAAAGAGCAGTTGATAAAGGAGAGCCTGTGCTGTGGGGCTTTGTGAACAAGGGAGGTAAGGATTTCTTTGTGCCACAACAAAACATAGCCCTGCTTGTGAAAGAAAGGAGACAGAAGGCTAGTGTTCGCTGGAAGCTGGGCTGCTTGTAACTGACCCAGTTGAGGAAATCCTGGTTCTATCTCCACAGCTAGTTAGCTGTCCAACATGGATCCTGTGACTATGCAGGGTCCCTGAGTCTGTTTTCTTGCTGGAAGAAGGCTCAGTTTGTTTAGGAAGCGCAAGGAAACCCAATACCAACCAGCAGAACTATATTTGAGTTCTTCCCACTGAGTTCTGTTGTTATTTAAAAAGGAAGAGAATCAAATAAACACATTGTGCCTTTAATGTGTTCTCCGTCTTTGTTCTAATGCTTCTGCTAGCTAACCAGAGAGGCATGCAGGTTCTTCTCCACTGCCCTTTCTGATCAGTGGATTAGCTCTTTTAATGCATCCATGTGATATCCCCCAAAGAGACAGACATTTTAAAGAGTGAACAAAATCAGGGACACCTGAGCAAAATCCTATCAATCCCCTTCTGGATCTGACAGCCTCTCACCAACATGTATTAATGGTGTATTACCTTACCTATGACAAGCCACACCCATAAAACCCTGATCACTTACAGATAGGGAGTACAAATCTGTTAAATATGCACAAGAATAAAGGCAGTAACAGCAAGTCATGCATGTTAATGGCTTACTAGGGGGTCACCATAGTAAAGATAATCACCATTTGTCTGTTTTATATAAAATCTCAGTCTGAATGAAAATCATAAGCACATTACTTCTTTCTTGTACTTCTACTTTGTTATTTGGTGCACAACAGTTGTTAGACTTCAGATATCTGAAATGACAGGCTTCTGTCAGAATTGTCAACTACTTTGTTGAAAACACAGGCCATATGTTTAAGGCTGAGAGTCTTCTCTTTCCAGTAATATAAGATACTCATGACAGAAAAGTTAAACAAATTTACAGAAAAGTTTCAACATTTTAAGCTTAGAAAAAAAATGACTTAATAAGAATGGTATTTTCATAATAATTATTTTAAAACTCTACTTAAGTGGGTTTTTTTTTTTTTTTGATTCCCGTAGTTAGGAACAGGAAAACATGAAACTTATTATATGACTTGAGAGTTAAGAAAACCAGCAAACCGTTCAGCACACCAAAGCTGTCATTCATCACAAATAGATTAATTTAAAAAAATGTTAGTGAAAACGAGCAGCTAAAAGAAGTTGTTTTCCACAAAGTGGAAACAATAGAATAAAACCAATCCCACCAAGGGCCATTACACTCAGATGCAAGTTAGAGCCAGTCAGTACTCTGCTCACACAAAAGATGTGAATATTTCGAAGTGCTGTTGAGACCTGCTTCGCCTCCAGTGTAGCTGCTGCCTGTGCTTTCTGAGGTGGGGGAAAATCCTATGTAACATTTAGTACGAATCCCTGGTCTTGCGGTAACTCAGTTAATAGAAAAGGCATCCGGCTTTCTCAACAACACACCTGCAGTCCGATGCTCCTGGGAATCGCTCAATTCATTGGTAAACACTGCCACATACATCAAAAAGTTTCCACTTTTCCCAGTTCTTTTTAACACCATGGTCCCTCCCCTCTCCCCAGGCTCCTTGCAGCTATCTGGGGAATCTTTCACTTTTTGTCCTTTCCCGACCCTTCTGGACCACATTTTCTCTTCTTATTCAGGCCATCTGCTCTCAAGGAAGGTAAAACTTCTGTTAGGAAAACAATCAGTGTCCCCAGCAATTAATTGCTTTTGTGAAACACCCTTTCAGCCACTGCCTAGGAAGACAGGCATTGTGCAACCAAGATTCAAAGTATGATAGTAGTTTAAAAATAGTTTGCAATTGATACATTTCTGGCCGCAGCCTCCCCCATTCGCTGTGCTAGTGGTACAATCTTCTTGTTCCCAACAGAAGTCTTTCTAAATGCCTGCTCAAGCCTCACCGAGCAGCTGTGAGTTAGGTCATTTTCCCAGGAGTTTTACATGTGGAAAACTGGGCATTAGTAAGGCCTCAAAAAGGACACCATCTGGCCCTAGTGAAAAAAGGGATCATGACACTTCCTGTGGTACCAACAGACCCTGATGAACCAGAAAGGAATTCAGCCCCGGACTGTGATCCAATAGAGCTCGGCCCCACAATCACCTCCGTGACAGCCAACCCCATTCATCTTACCAGTTATCTCATAGCACAATGGACTTTTGTGCCATGCTGTTTACTGAAGGCGGAGTAAAATCCATTTTGATTTTTGTGTTTAGTCTCAGCGCCTGTCCTCTTGCCTGGAACACACACCATACCGGGAGCGAGGGGGCTGCACAAAGAATGCTTCTTTCAGCTCCCATTCAAACTTCTTGTGTCCCTCCCAGTGTACATGGGACACAAAAATAAAACGCTAGACTCTTCAGAGGCACCCACAAAGATGTTTGCCCGACATGAATAGCTGTCAGTCGTTCTTACTTTCGACAAACATACATACATACATAATATATGTATATATATATTATACATATATATATGTATAATCAAACTATATTTTTTATTTTTTGTTTGGTCTTAAGGGAGAAAATTGACATTTAAATTGATAAGGAAAGCTTTCATAGATCTCCCGATTCCTCACTGATGTATGTTGAAAGGTTCTGCTAAAGGAACAGAAAAGTTTAATTACTTCCCACCTGCCCCAATACCAGAATTACATAAAAAAAAACACAGGGAAATTGATGTTACCTCTCATATTGTTTTTATAAGGCTCCCGCCCTCCTTTCCTTCCTACAGTTTTTATGAATATGAAAATTGAAAAGTCTGATTCAAAAACAATCTTTAATTCTTACTTTTAATCTCATCTTTGATCAAATACATTCCCCAAACAAACCATATACACTCAAGTAACGTGTCATTAGTGTGTGTGTGTGTGTGTGTGTGTGTGTGTGCTTTGTACACATAAAATACGGTTTGCAGTAGAGGACTGAAACCTGAAACTAGATCTCTTGAACCACTGTCACTGGGGTGAACGGGAATCTAGGAGGTTTCTCTCTGCCCTTTGTAGGTGTTAGGGATGAGTGAAAGTGCAGAAGGAGACTTCAGTGCTTCCATCAATTCTAAGCACATTCATCTTCATTAGCCCTTCTCCATCTTCTTTTCTTTCGCATGTTAATTTTTGTATTCTTTGGCTTGCTAAACCTCATCTTGCCTGCCGATGGAGACATCATCTGTGCACAGCTGTGAACCCTTCCTCTCTCTTGGAACTGCCAAAAGAAAGCCTTATCGCTACACAAAGGGACTCTGGGGTTAAAGAAGATGATTAAGGCCCATTGTTTTTCCCATTCTAAGAATGTAGCTTACCGGGGTAGAGGGAGGCTACTCTTATTATATACAACTCTTCTGCCTTTATTTTGAAGAAATTCAAAAGCTAACACGGGTTAAGCAGTGTGCACAGGTTGAGTACAATTTAGTGAAAGAAAATATTTCCCCGAGTCTTGACTCTGGCAGGGACAAGCAGGCTTTATTGTGGGAAGATGTAGCTGTTTTTCATTTATGAACAAGTGTGTCTAAGACCTTATTATGCATGTCTTCTTTTCATGTAGATTTGTCACTATTGGTGTGAGTCACAAAGAACCTGTTGAGAAAAGCTCAAATCACAACCTTTACCTCCAGCAAATTGCCACTGGCTTCTGTGCTGATTACTAGCATATTTTGAAGATAAAGGTGAAGTTTTAGTGTATTAGGCTGCCATGAAAATACCTGTGAGGAGTGGGTTAATTATGCTTGATGAGTGGGAAGGAAAGGAGTAAGGGAGGGAGAGATTGATTTTTTATTTGAAAAGCCAGAAAACAGAGTATGACAGAGCTGTCACTTCATTGCTGCGATGTTTGCATATTTATAGACAGAGTTCTTCCTAGTATTGGTTACACTTGTTCAAGGGATACTTACAATAGCTTAAATAGGAAAGTTATCAGGACTTTTGAGACAAGGACCTCTTTTAAGGGACAGAGACACCAGGGTCTGATACTGGCTATAGAGAACAGGGAGCCTGAAGCAGAGGCTCGGGGAGGGCACACGATGCAAGTAACTTGGAAGATGCATTTCAGAGGGTAGAGGTCACTCCCAAGAAGGGGAAAGTGGAGACACAAGATGAGGAGTGACTCAGATATAGAAGGAGGAGGCAAGGTCACCTTAGTGATGAACATAAAGCTCACTTGTTACCGAAAATAAGATGAGAGGTGCAGACTGGATCATATAGCAGTGTTTATAATCTGGGATACAGATTTATTCTTTACTAAACCTGTGTGAGGGTTTCAGAAAAACTTTCTTTTTCCCCCTTTTTACACAAATGACAATTGAAAAAATTGTGGGTCATAAGATAATTCATTTTACCCACGATGTCTTCTGACACATTTCTTAGCATCAACATTGCAGCATTAACATATTTGCACAGTATTAAATAATTTTTTTAAAGACTTTAAATGTTATCTATAAAATGATAACATGATGTCAGTGAGTGACATCTCAGTTGCTGGAAAGCTGTGGAGTATTGCTTTAACTGGTGGCATACGCACCTTGTGGTCCCCTACATCCCAAGAGAAGTTCTATTTTGAGGTAACAGTTCCCTAAGAAAAAAAATGACAATTTCCTCCCTTAAGGGTTGGAGAATACTTATGTTGAAACCTCACAAAAGTGGTGTTGTGTCCTTGAATATTCTAAAGATCATTCTTAATAGGATCAGTTTTTAGTTACCATTCAACTAAATCATTCATGGGCTTTAAGAACTACATTTCAGTACAAGGACAGTGGAGTTATTGGGGGTGGGGAATGGGTTGGGAAGAAAAAGACCCACGAATTCCATGTGATCAGCTCAGCTGCAGTAATCTCTTTTCTCCTCCTTGACGAAGCCACACATGAGAGCACTCTGGTGTCTTTCATCATTATTTGTCACCCTTTTGTGTGTAGCAACTTATATCCACAGCCACAGAAGCAATTAAAACGAAAAAGAATAAAACAGTATTCTTAGTGAATACACAGAAGCCAGAGCCACCAAGCACCAACCATCTATTGACAGGGGGCATCTAATGTCATTAGTGTCTGTTAACCATTTGTGGGGGAGAAGCAAATAAATCGTTATATACAGAATGTTGGGATGGTTTAATAGATAAAATCACTCACTGCTTTGGTAGTGGTTAGGATGCCTATAGCAGACTCTTCCTTCATAAAATTGAGGAACAGAGCAAATGACAAGTTTCATATTCAGTTGAGAAGATGAAGATTATCGAATTTTGGTAGATAAGCAGCCAAAAAGGGAAGCCCATCCAGTGAGAAGTCAGTCTTGTTTCTGTTGCAAAGCTTCCTGAAAATATCAGATAATTATCTGATTATTTAGATACATTTTCCAAACCTCAATGTGTCACTATATTGTCAGGGAATGTACATTTAAATTTCTGCCCCTCATAAAGAGCAAACTGAAAGAAAGTAATAATAAACCAGATTGTTTAAGAACACCCAGACCAGAGTTCAGGACTCAACTACTCATGGGTTGTATGTGACTGCTATGTTGAATAAGGGTCATTAACTCTAGAAGATGAGAACACAAAAGTAGCTCCCCTCTTTCTGTATGGAAAATAATTCTATGTGATTTCCCTCAGAAGTTTTTGGAATCACTATGAGATTAACAGTTTTGAATATGTGTACTTGTTCTTCACCCAGAATGTAGATTTTAGAAAATATCCCTGATAGATTTGATTGGGACACCAAGGATGTACTTTGCAATCAGGGCTATGCAAACTACCAATATGTTTTTGTTATATCTTACAGTTTTGTAGGGAAAATTTTATACTTCAAAAGTAGTTGACATTTAAAGTAGCAGATTGTTAAAATTCTAAAGAGATAATGATTTGATTAATCATTTGATAAAAAATGAAACTTCTAGAAAATGTCCCAGTATCTAAACGAAGACAGTGAGGTTCTATATTTGAGATGACAAGAACTGTGAAAAAGTAATAGCAATATTACACAATGTATTTACATATATGTAGCAACATCTAGAACATTCTTCATGCTTTCATTGAGAATTTAATGCTCAATAAATATTGACGGAAAGCTATTGTAGGATGAAGCCAGGTTTCCTGAGTTGACTTTACTTTTATATAGCAAAGATGCAGAGGAAATTTTAGTAGTTTAGGATTGTCTTTGGCTTGCCAGGCAATGGTCCTGTGCCTAAGGTCAGAGAAGGACACATAGTTACACATATACACATATATTACAGAGATGAAGTTGATTAGTCTTTTCACTGGAGAGAAAATTTCCAGGAGTTCTGAAAAGACCCTAGAACACAGGATGTGGCTACAACCTGGATAACAGGGGCTGGCCAAGCTTTTAGCTAGAAAATGACCTTCAGAATTCCTTGTGATTGAGAAATACAGTAGAGAAATAATGTTTCTCCCTTTACCTAAGCTAGGATTTAGTAGCAATTTCTTTTAATGCCTCAAGAGTGGAAAACACTGAGAACTGGAACCAGAATGGAACTGGATGAACTGCATCCTCTAGATAGCACTTTTCACTCCACTGTCATAAAGCAAGCTACTGTAGCTTTCACAACTCTCCTTAAAAATAAATATACAATATCTTAGCAGAAAAACAAGAATTTCAAATGCAACACTATTGAAGTTCTCCAAAAAGTTGTTTCTGATAATAATAACAACAACAACAACAACAACAACAACAACAGAAAAATCTTTAACTTAAACAGGTCGCCTGGGCTGACCAAGGTAGTTTTGTTGCTAAATAATGACTGGGACTGTTTCTTTAAAGTGATCACATTTACTTGGTGTACATTTTGGCGAAATATGTGACTCAGACGATTGGTAGGGAGTGGCTGGCAATTTGGTTTTAAATTTTGTCAACTTTTTTGAATGTCTTCTTGATTGCTGAGATGTCAGCTGCAAGATTAGTAGAACAAGGGTGGGGGCGAGCCATGCTTTCACACTGGCCCTACATCTATTTTCCCTGTGAAAGGAACTGGCCTGAGAGTGTTGCAAACACTCTAAGCTGTGCGTTCTGCATTACAATGAAATGAGTTGTATTATCCTATGCACATGGCTTCCCACGGTTTCCCTTTTAAGGAATCATATGCAGACCAACTGACAGTAAGGTAAAAGCAACGAATGAGAAATACTTGTCTATGCTCAACATTAGAAAAATTTGACTTGGTAAATAATAAGATTAAATACTACATAGATTTTCTTTTAAGGCAAGAAGGAAGCTCTGTCAAACTTAAAACAACAGAAACCCGACAAATACCCTTACATCAAGAGCATTGTGCCTGGGGATGGCCCACAGGTCAAATGTGTAAAAGCCTGGTGATTGCACCATAATGTCATTTGATTTACTTTGGATTAATGGGAAAGAAAACAATGCTCTGATGTTCAGAGGTATGCTCAAAATTGAGTTCCTTGTTTCACCTTCTAGTTATTGTAAATGCGGTCTAACCCATTGGGCTGCACTCCAGAGACTTCTGAAAGTGTGGCTGATATTTTGTCTCTCCAACAATCTGTTATTAGAACCCAGCACATATTATTATCTGATGGACAAATAAAATAGCTCAAATTATGTAACACTGTAGAAACGAATATACTTACAAATGTGACATAACTTAAAATTCCTAATAATATTAGTGTTCATTGAGGAAGTGGAGTAATGGTGTAACATAGGTTCTTTTTTCAAATTTTTTTTTATCTTTAATTCCAAATTGAGTGGGAAGAATTGTTTGCTCTCTAAATTCTTTAAGGAAAGAATGTAAAATTGCTGAAACTTACTTAGAACAGATGTCAAGGTCTGTGGTCTTAGAAGCCCACATATTTCCTATTTAGTTCCTAACGTGTGAAATCTCTTTTCTTCTGGGTTTCTGCAATATTACTCCAAGGCAGTTGATAGTTATTATGTTTTATGGTGCTTTATTTTGTTTGTCTTTACAGGGAATTGTTTTTAAATTACCTTGCCAGAGTGCTCAATAAATGTTCCTTGTTTGAAAGAGGGAAAACTTTGAGGCCATGTGTATCTATTTGAGCTAATGAATCTATTAAACTGTAGAGGACAGAGGAGATAGGTCTTCTGCTACTATGCTCTTGGCATCTAGTAACCTGCTGGAATGGAATTTGTATTGTAGCAATGATGATACTAGATAGGCTGTGCACCACAATGGTGGTGCATACCCATATTGCAGTAATGGTGCACACCCTCACTGCAGTGGTAGCATACCTCTGTACTGCAGGGTTGGTGCACACTGTTTTTTGGTGACAGTGACTCTTGGGAGTAGTGACAGGTGCTATGAGAAGGAGAGGTCCCCAGAGAGGAAACGAACAAGAAGAG
This sequence comes from Rattus rattus, assembly GCF_011064425.1. Taxonomy (NCBI): domain Eukaryota; kingdom Metazoa; phylum Chordata; class Mammalia; order Rodentia; family Muridae; genus Rattus; species Rattus rattus. Next base: position 120,532,431 of record NC_046154.1, on the reverse strand, counting down.
AAAGGAAATCCGACAGGAAAAGTTAGAACAGAGAGCCCAACTCAGTTCCAATTTTCCCCTTACAATTCCCCTAACTCCCTCCTTGTTTTCATAAAAGGGAAGGCAAGAGGTGCAAAAAGAGGTAAATTCAGTGAGTAGGAGAGTTCATTTTGTGAGTGTATCTGTGATAAGAATATATAATTTAGCATATGGGCTGCTGACACATCGCTACTCAACTTCTAGACATTAATTTTAGAGACTATAATTTCTTATTTTAAAATTATTGGGAAATGTATTAGACATAAGGAAGTTATCCCTAAACCTTGAGAAACTATAATTACTTTTCTTGATGAACACAGTTAATAGGCCTCAAACTCTCAATGTGATACATTTTACCAAGAATAGGCTTTGCCCTGGAACTTCAATATGGTTGGACTACGATGAATCTGCTACTAGCATAACTCTTTGGTGGCTTTAATGAGTGGCCCCTAATGGGCTAAGGCTGGCCTACTTACCCAGAAGCCAAACGTATTTTTTTCAAGACTTGATGTTTCTCCTACATCACCAACAGAGGGGGAGTATCCTGTTCACACCAGGATATATTCATCAAAGTCCACAGTAACACATGTGAGTAATTACCCTCTAAAGATTTTAAATTATATATATTTATCCATATGTTTCAAAACTAAATATAAATGAAAAGGCTAATTATTGAATTTGAAATGAACTTAAAGCTCAAAATAATTAGCACTTTCTCTTTTGTTGTTAAAAAAACAAAATACAACTCAAGCTGGGCCACTCTAGTCTCCTGTGCTTTTAGGGATGACACAGGGGTCAAAGAGAGAATTCCTTGGTTCACATGACACTGATATTAAACGTTCCATAGGTACATGGATGGAGGCTTCCTCGGTACTGTCTCTCAGTAGCATCAGCAATGCTAAGAACGCTTCTCAGGTCTGCGCTGAGGTGAGTAATTGAGCAGAGCACAAAAGAGAAGCTGAGGGTTGATGAGAAGACCTTGTTTACCACTACATTCAGCAGTCCCCTGCTAAAATGTCCCATGCTTCTTTCCAATACTATTGAGAGTCATGTCAGGGGCTATACTTATTGTATTATTTCTTTGTTATTTTGGGAGGGGTGTATATAAAATGTTTGAAAAGTTTAAGGAAATAACCTGTAGGTGAATGAATGATAATATTCATGATAAAGACTCTAGATATTTGAAAGTAAACTTTTGGAAAGGAAACATGACTTTATATTTTAACCAGTATGAGTAAAATGAAAATTCTCCATTTTAGCCTTAGCGTCTTTCCATGATCACAGTCTTCTCCTGATATTCAGTGTTCTTCTATTGCAACTTTATTTTCAATCCCAGCAAACGTGTTGGAAGAGATATCACTGAATCTGAGATAAGTGGTGCTGCCTAAGAAAGGGGATAAGCCTGCGTGAGAACTAGATTAGGAGATTCCTGGTGCTGGGAGGATCCAAGGGTAAGAGAGAGGAAGGTAAAAGAAATGAAAGACTAGATGGTAGTAAGAATCAATCTACGTCAAGGCTGGTTCACGTGACAACCTGGCAATCCAGTGTTGTAAAATGTTTTGCATACAAATAAGTCATATGCATCCATTCTGTCCAAAAAGGGGAAAGATCAAAGGGATTTCTTCAAGCAGGGCAAGGTGCATTTGAAAGAAAAAAGTTTAAAATTGCCCCCTAGACAAAAGTTGAAGCCAAAAGCAGGCCCTGGAACTGCCTGTTCTGAAAAACTAGCTGATCACAGAAAGAGTAATTGCACCAGCTTGTTCAGCCACTTTGTTTCAGGAACTAGCTAACCATAACAGCAGCTGACCATAATAGCAGGAACTGGTTAACCATAAAGTTAGATTAAAATCTTAAAGAACAATCATGAGAAACAGGAGGTTCTTCCTTGTGATTCGGTATGGTTTTTCCTTTAAATACCCCTTCTTCCAACCGTTCGAGGTTGAACTCCTCTATCCCTGCCCACGCAAGTCTCGACCCCAGTGCACTGGTTTCTGTCGTCCCTATCAATAAACCTTTCATTGATTGCATCAAGATTGGTCTCTCGTGAGTTCTTGGGGGGTTGCGTCATCCCGATACTTGAGTGAGGGTCTTCCCGCTCTGGGGGTCTTTCACATTAATATAGAAATAAAGTAAATATTGGATAATTGAGGATTTCATTCCACTACCTAATGATTAGACTTGCATTCCTCTGACTATACTATTGTCTGGAGTCTCAGACCCTGGGAGCTGGATTGTCACTTTCAGAACAATCACCAACTTTCAGAACCTGAGCAGCACACAATCTTGCAACTATACATGGCCCCATACTCTTATACAATGTAAATCACATAGTAAAAGAGTAAACAAATACTCCTTATACTTTATAGATGTCCAGGGACAGAGAACATGAAATCACCAATGTTGTGTGTCTATGTGTAGAGGGAAACAGTGAAGGAACAAGAGGCAGCAGGATGTTGTGTCAGAGTGGCAGAGGATAGTAGTGAAGAAGGAACACGGAATAGTGTTCAAGAGTCAGAGTCAACAAAAAGGAAGTCTCTTACAGCAAAACTGGGTGACATAACTTGACTTCATGACATCTGTAACAGTAGGAAGTAGGCTATGCACCTGGAGGGTTACTATAAGCTTGTGTGTTATTTTTCTTTCTCCTTAAATGTCACATCACTTACACTAATTTTTAATTCCTTGCCAATGGACAGATATTTGGCAGAGAAGACTAAGCACAGAAATTTTCTTAGAACATCATGGTTTGGAGTTGCAAGTTTCCGATCTTGTCTGTCATGGAGAGCAAGAACTGAGAAGTCCTCAGGTTATATCAAAAACCCTTCACTCACATTGAAATCTTCAATACCAAAATGACTCTGAATATTCAAAATCAAAATAACACAAAACCTAAGCCTGTTATTCAGAATGACATTTTTGTAAAACAACTTACAGCTGAGTTAAAACTCACATTTTTAAATAAACCAAACTTACATTTTGAGGGCTATCATAGATTCAAAATAGAAAACAATCAGTTTCCTTGTGAATTAGATTAATCAGAAATTATTTTTCAACTTTATATGTGTAGGTATCTTCTCTGCTTATATGTTTATGAACCACCTGTCTGCCTGATGCCAGCAGGTACCAAAAAAATATTGTCAGATTCCCTGGAAGTGGTGTTACAGATGTTTGTGAGCTGTCATGTAGGTGCTGAGAGGTATATGGGCTAGAGGAGAAGGAGAATCTGTGATCTTAACAACTGAACTGTCTCTGCAGGCTCCATTAACTAAGTTTGAGACTTGGATTCAGTCTATTGAACAATATGACCTGAAACACACTCGTATGGCCCTGTCACCTTGAACTCATCGCAATCCTCCTGTCTTAGTTTTCTAACTGGTAAGACTTCAGGTTTATGCTACCATAAAAAAGCTTTACTTTGTTACTGTGTGATTAGATGAAACCAGTATCAATTGTCACATAAGGCATTGCCACAGTAACAATGAAATATTTGTCGGTATTCTTCCATTTTCAATGATGCTTACTGTATACATGGCTAGGTGTATAGCTTCTAAGATTTATGCTTACACAAGCATGGATAAACGTATCTATGCATGTACATTTTTGCCTTCTGTGAAACTGATGCCACATTATGCAAATTTTTCTGACACTTTGTTTCATTTTAACCTAACAGTAACATTCCATGAACAGTGGTTCAGAATAGACTTGGCATATGCCATTCATAAAAGGTGCATATATAATATTTCACAGATAGAGGCAGACTTTTTTAAGGTGTTTGTCAGACTTTCTGTCCAGATGACACATTACCCATCTCCCCAATAAAAAAAACGACTTGAGTTTTTAATAAATCTAACTTAATAATTCTAATAAACTAGATAAACAAGAAAGCTTTAACTGGTTATTGGTTTCAGGAGTTCCAATGTCTAATAGTATAGCCATGGCATCAGGCAAGTAGAGTCTGAGAATACCTGTACTAGGAGGTTTTCCTAATTTCCCCTCCTTACTCTACCCAGGCCTGTCTATGGGATGGTGCCTCCCAAATACAAGTTTTTATATCTCAAATTTTAATGCTGTCTTCAGGTTGACGATCTCCTTTCCATCCTAGTTTCTTCTTTCTTTCCTTGTTCTTAACAAGTGGTAGTAGGTAGCATTTATCACATTCTCTTTCTGTGTGATGGTGAAGAAATGTGATGGGCAGTCTTAATATGGGAGTAGAGCTGAGGTGAGACTTGGGGGGATGGCTCTATAATCTATAACTTTGTTTGGATAGGACAGAGTCAGGAAGAAAAGAAAGGATCAGATGTATACCAAGGGTCTTCACTGTGCTTCTTGCCCACTTTGGCCTAGCCTGCCCTTTTCTCCAGACTCACTGGAATCTGCAGCTGGATTGGAGCTAATCCATATGCACACTAAATGAAGAGCAAAGACCTAGGAAATAATTTTCATTCCTGAAATGAACTCAATGAGTCTCAAATGAACTGTTTGCCTCCAACCTGTTTAATGTGATGGGTTCTTGTTTCTTTCTGTCACAGAGTGATCTGCAGGAAGCAGAGCCGGTGTGTTCCTGATTTCTCTCTGCTCCCACTCCTGCAGGGAATTGAACAGCTCCACACACCTTACTCCACACATTTTTCATCAGAAGCTCAGTGACTTTTTCTTCTATTGGCTTCTTTTTTTGTCTACTCCATCATTCACTAATTTATCCAAAGTATATAACCAGAATGTACTACAAGATAAATACTCAGATAAGAATTGTACCTTTACTTTTGGAAACACTAAGATTTCTACATGTGAACTTAGTACAATGAAATGATTTTTCTTAAATCAGTAGGTATTGGTCTTAATAACTTCATCAAGGAAGAAATGAAAGGCTTTTTAGAATATAATGAAAATGAAGGCACAACATACCCAAACTTATGGGTCACAATGAAAGTAGTGCTAATAAGAAAACTCATATCACTGAGCACCTCCAAAAAGAAATTGGAGAGCATATACATCAGCAGCTTGACAACACACCTAAAAGCACTAGAACAAAAAGAAGCAAATACACCCAAGAGGAGTAGGTGGCAGGAAATAATCAAACTCTGGGCTAAAATCAACCAAATAGAAATGAAGAGAACTATACAAAGAATTAACAAAACCAGGAGATGGTTCTTTGAGAAAATCAGCAAGATAGATAACCAGAGAGCACAGAGACAGTATCCAAATTAACACAATCAGAAATGAAAAGGGAGACATAACAACAGAGACTGAAAAAATTCTAAAAAAATTATCAGATCCTACTACAAAAGCCTATACTCAAAAATACTGGAAAATCTGGATAAAAATGACAATTTTCTAGACAGATACCAAGTACCAAAGTTAAATAAAGTCAAATAAACCATCAAAACAACCCCATAACTCCTAAAGAAATAGAAGCAGTTACCAAAAGTCTCCCAACCAAAAAAGGCCAAGGACCAGATTTGTTTAGTGCAGAATTCTATCAGACCTTCATAGAAGACTTAATACCAATACTGTCTAAACACTATCCAATTCCTTCTATGAAGCCACAACTACACATACCAAAATCATACAATGACCCAACAAGGAAAGAGAACTTCAGAACAATTTTCCTTATGAATATTGATGCAAAAATACTCAATAAAATTCTTTCAAACAGAACCCAAGAGCACATCAAAATGATCATTCATTGTAGTCAAGTAGGCTTCATCCCAGGGATGCAAGTATGGTTCAATATAAGGCGATAAATCACCATAATCTACTATATAAACCAACTCAAAGAAAATACACCTGATTATCTCATTAGATGCTGAGAAAGCATTTGACAAAATTCAATACCTCTTCATGTTAAAAGACCTGGAAAGATCAGGAATTCAAGGACCATACCTAAACATAGTAAAAGCAATATACAGCAAACCAGTAGCCAATATCAAACTAAATGGAAAGAAACTTGAAGCAATCCCAGTGAAATCAGGGACTAGACAAGGCTGCCTACTCTTTCCCTACCTATTCAGTATTGAAACCCGAGCCAGAGCAATCAGACAACAAATGGAGGTCAAAGGGATACAAATTGGAAAGGAAGAAGTCAAAATATCACTATTTGCAGATATCAAATATTTCTTTTCCTCCTCCTAGTAGCCATTTTTGGACTGCCTATTTCTTGTTTCCCAAATGTGTCTAAAGCATTCTGCCTCAGGCTTGGACTGCTATGCTATGTCTCTTCATTGAATCCAGGTCAAAGTTGCTAAGTCCCATGCTTGTGCCATTCCTGGCTTTATTGTTTTTGAAAATAAATGGGGCAATGCATGTATATACGTATAATCAAGTTTATATCTTTTATTTTATTTTTCTATTTTTAGTATTAAAATATAAGGTCATTCTAGATACATTTTTTGTTTTAATTGCATTAATTAGACAAATTAAGACCTAATGAAATTCTATATTTTCCATGAAAAATATTATTTGATATTTTTACTGCCTGGAAATTCACATTTTAAATCCACTATTTTTGACAAACAAAGTCATCACCCCTGATCCTCTGACAGAAGTGGTTTGCTGCCAGTAGCCTGTTTTTCTCCTGAGTTCCTCTTGCATTTGTTGCTTCTGTTATTATTTATTTATTTATTTATTTATTTATTTATTATTCTTCACTCATTATAATGAAGCTTATATCTAGAATTTACAACAACTAGGCACAAAGTACTGCATGTATGGTAATGAAGAGGAAAATTTAACTTTCTTTCCTTGAGAACTTTGAATTTTCTTTGAAAAATGCAAATACAGAATTGTAATTGGGGCAATTACAATAAGGAAATTAAGGTAGAAATTTCTTAGTTGGAAAAATACACTGAAGAAGAAATTGTTCTGTGAAAAAAATATAATAATGCGGTATTTGTTTGATTTTTCTTTTTTTCTCTTTTTGTTATTGAGTGAGAGATGGCTTTGCAGCTCTACAAGATGAAAGTTGGTTGTTCAACTGAAGTATGGCTATGCTAGTGGTGGTAAGTAGATCATAAGATATACCAGTCAGTAAATCGCATGGATTTCAGGACCAGGCTGTGTTATATCCTGTTTATTGTTGTCAATTGTCATTACATCCCTAAAACGAGCTAAAACATTCATTGCAGTTTTCTAGTATGGGGGAGGGGTGCTAGCTAACCGAGGACATCTTCAGATAAGACATAATATTCTTAGTATTTATTCTATGTATTTCATTTAGGAAAAAAATTGTTAAGTTCAATGTATATGTCTTAATAAATTATGAATTATTTAAAAGAAACTCAAGCAATGATAGACAGTAGTAAGAATAGGATGTTAGGAAAGATGGAGAGAGAAGTTGGCGTGCAACAGATAGAAGGAACTTCATACACAAAGGTGTAGAGATGAGAGAGACCTGAAGAGAGAATATCTTATGTATTGCATGGATACATCAACTGTTCATCAAAAATAACTATGACCTATAGGAAAGTGTAGAGTAGAAAGTGGGAATCCAGGCAGCAGAAAGAACTCTGCCACAGAGCCAGGTGAAGGAGATTTTCCCAGGAAGAAGTGAGGAGATGGGCACATTGTATCTGAGTACTGGTAGTCAGTTGCATAATAGATGTAAATTAAAATAAATGACATAATTTAAGTTACGATTTAATAAAAGAAGAGCCTAGCTGTATGGTCACAGCATTTGTAAATATATTTTGAATCTGAGTCTTATTTCTGGGAGCATGGAACTGGAAAGAAGCAGACTTAACTTCTACAAAGATCAGTGTTGAATAAGAAGCATTGATTATGACAATCTGTGGTTCGTTAATACATCCCAAATGACTCCATAGCAATACCTTATATGAAGATTTAGGGTACATGAGACAGACACATCAGCCTTAACTAGCTGTCTGAAGCAGTGCACTGTGACCAGCTCACTCCAGAAGATAGCATATTGAATTGTGTTTCTACTGGGTCATATACGGCTTGTATTAGGACTCTTAATAATTAATATTCATATGTTTGCTTTTCTACATTGCTTGTATAGAATCGTCAGGCTATTAGCCATGTAATTGTTTGTACCCTGAGAATTGCAAGGTGCTAATTCTATAATGAAGGCACAAAAGTGTAATTGTGGGAGCCTGACAAAAATGCCTCAGCAGGTATGTATGCTTGCTAACATGCTTGCCAATCTGAGTTTGCTCCTAAGCCTGAAGATTAGGAAAGAAAACCAATTCCTACAAGTTGTTAGCCAGGCAGTTGTGGCATGTTCCTTTAATTCTGGAACTCTGAATTAAAAAGCAGAGGCAGGCAGATCTCTGCCTTCAAGGTCAGCATTGTCTACAGAGTGTTTCAGGACAGTCAGGATGGCACAGAGAAACCCTGACTTGGAAAACAGTTGTTCTCTCTTAGAAATTTTCGTCTGATCTATACACATGTGTTGTGGCATGCTCATGTACTAGTTTGTATACATCCTTTCTCATACATCAATAAATACATAAATAAGTACAATATGAGATTTTGAAATATGAAATTATTGAGAGTAGACAACTCCAAAAGGTAGACTAGATTAATTCTAGTGATATAAGAGAATTTTCAATTACCAGGAAAGAGTAGAATAATAAATGGAAATGAAAGCAGATGAGTAATAGAGCTAGAAAACAGAGGGCGAAAAATCCAATTACAAGTTTAGCATCCTATAATAGAAATGGGTGGAGTTCTGAGATGTTTTCATGAGGAAATGGTGACAGTAAGTCTTAACAACTAGAAACTAGGGTAGGCCACACTTTTACATGTTACTTGTTTCTGAAATGTTCTTTCACTAGGACAGAATGATTCTTAAAATTAAGAGATTTTATGGTATCATATATTTAAGTACTTTTTGTGTTTCTTTTGTCCTTTTGTTCAGAAAAATTCTAAACTATTAATAGATGACCAATTCTTTTAAGTGTATACTTAGTATTTAAAGAGAATTTATTTGGATTCATAAAGTGGATGGATTTAATATTCATTAAGTCTGAGTTAAGCAAAGTAGGTTAATACTTTTGGTTTCTGCTCATGTTGCAAAATGTGAAAATAGAATTTTTAAAAACTCAGTTATTAAATCTCCAGAGCTGAAAATATTCTTGATGTTTTTTAACAGTCTGTTTTACAGTGGGACAGACAGCTCTTGTACAGAACAAGACCGCAGAAGAGATGAGAAGTGACTATTTAAACCAGAAGTAATCTAAGAAATTCTTTAACAGAAAAGGCACATAATCTACAATTGTTACACTTTACTCTGTCTTTATTTCTGTGGTAGGTAATTTCTATCAGGTAGAATAATTCAAGTTTTGAACAAGTTTGTTTGAATTTGAGCTCATTTTTGATGAGAATAAACATAACTTTTTCCATTTCTCCACGATGAATACATTTTGATCTTCTGGAAGAAATCAGTTTAAACTGGCAAGTTGGGAGTGACAAAAAGCTTTACAGATATGTTCAGTGAATTGTAATTCCACATTTGTTTTTAAATGTTTTCAGCATAAATCATAGACTTCTTTGTCATCAGCTAATGTAGCAAAATAATTCACCGGACTCAGGTACTGATTACTAATCAAACAATTTTAAATCTTATTTTATCTCTACTTGTGAATTTTTTTCATTGTGACTAACATTTAAAAACTGTGTCTTAACTAAAAAAATTATACAGATTCTTTCTTGAGATTCTAAGTCCTAGTGAGGAAGTTTGGTAGTTTCAAGTAAAAAGGTAATGTTTACATAAAGATAAGATTCTTGGTCCCTTCATATAACATCTGCACATACCAAAAGCTGAAAGCATGGGTATTTTGATCTTTACATAAGGAGCACATACTTCTACTCTCTCTCTCTCTCTCTCTCTCTCTCTCTCTCTCTCTCTCTCTGTGTGTGTGTGTGTGTGTGTGTGTGTGTGTGTTCCTATAGCCACACTTGCACAAAAGCTTATCAAATATCTTTTCAAGTAAGTGTTTAGTTTGGGGTACTGATTGAAACTGCACATGACCTCAGAGAATCCCTATGTAACCCTTACAGATTCAGATCATTATGGCTAAATAAGCTTACTTTTGTTTGGTTTGGCTTTTGCATTAATTAATTAATTGATGAATTAATTAAACAATTAGTTAATTCATTTTACAGCACTATGATCAATATGTATAAAGGCTCAGATTGTATATTTTATTCTTTTGTCATACATTACATCCAGACAGCAATTTCTCCTCCCTCCCAGTGACTCCTCCACACCCCCTCAACCAGATGCATGCTTCTGTTTTCCTAAAAAAGAAAGGAAATAAGAAGAGCAGGAGTATCAACTGAACATAGCATAACAATTTACAATAAAGTTGCAAATTCTTATATCAAGGCTGGAAGAGGCAACTCAGTAGGAGGAAAGGGGTCCTAAAAGCAGGCAAAATCGTTAGATACAACCTCGGTTGTGAAGGGCTTCTCAGACTTTTACTGTTAAGAGTTGCATAAGAACACCGAGCTACACAACCATAATATATATGCAGAGGACCTAGCTCCGAGCATACAGAGCTGGTGATTTTCTCTTTAGTTTCTGTGAGCTCCTGCTTAATTGATTCTGTGAGCCATGTTCTCATGGTGTCTTTGAGCCCTCAGGCTCCTATAATCCTTCCTCTCCATTTCTACAGGATTCCCCTGGATTCGTCTAGTGTTCTGGGTCTTTGCGTTTGCTTTCATTACTTGCTAGTTGACCTCTAGGCTAGTCACTGATCTGAGTATAGCAGAATTCATTAGGAATCATTTCATCGATCCCCCGCACCCGACCCCATATTTTTATCAATTGGTTTGGTAATATCCCAGGTCTCTGAGCTGTCCTGCTTCTGGTTTCTAAACAACCAGGCAGTGTGGGGTGTGGGCTTCTTCTCAGGGCCTCAAGTTGGACCAGTCATTAGTTGGCAACTTCAGTGAGTACTGTGCCACCATTACCCTAGCACATGTTGCAAACAGGAAAGATTGTAGGTTGAAGGTTTTGAGGCTGGGATGAAGCCAAGTCCCACTGCTGGGAACCTTCCTTGTTTAAGAAGATGCCGGTTCAGACTTCATATTCCCCATTACATGGAGACTTTGCTAAGGTCATGCTCATAGACTCCTGGAGATTTCTATTTATTAGCTTTCTATATTGGCTCCTAAATGCTCACCAATTCCAGTTTTATCTCCTAGTACTCTTTCACCCCAAGTACCTGATCCCTCCTGTTTCCATCACCACCTAACCCAAGTCCACCTATTTCCCCTTTCCAGCATTATCCATGATATCCCCTTGAGCCCTCCTTGGTCCTTAAGCCTCTTTGTGTCTGTGGATGCTAGCATGATTATCTTTCACTTAACAGTTAATTTCCATTTACAAGTGAGTGCAAACCATGTTCATCTTTCTGGGTCTAGGTGATCATTCTCAGGATAATTTTGCTGTTGTTTTTTTCTTGTTTTAGCCATTTGCCTGAACATTTCATGATATCGTTTCTTTAACAGATGAGTAAGACCTTATTGTGTAAATGGATCACATTTGTTTCCCCATTCTTAGGTTGAGAGACATCTAGATTATTTTTAGTTTCTGTCTATTATGAATAAAGCTGCTATGAACATAATTTACCAAGAGTCCTTGTAGTGGGATGGGGCATCCCTTGGGTGTATACCCAAACAGTGATATAGCTTGATCTTGAGGTAGATTAATTCCCAGTTTTCTGAAGAATCATCATATTAATTTCTATAACAGCTATGCAAGTTTACACTTCCATCAGCAATGGAAGAGTGTTCCTCTTGCTCCACATCCTGGCCAGTATGAGCTGTCACTTGTGTAATTGATCTTAATCATTGTAACAGGTATAAGATGAAATCTAAAAGTAGTTTTGATTTACATTTCACTGATGCTTAGGGATATTTAACATTTCTTTAAGTACTTCTTAGCTGTTTTGAGAATTCTGTTTAGATCTGTATTTTTGTGATATAATTATAAAAAATATTATGCTGTCTTTTACCACGCGCTAGATCTGGCACCGCAGTGCCCCAAGATATCTGGTAGATATCTTCATCTCAGTTAGCAAAGTGTCCCACCCGCTTTGCTCTATCACAATCACACTCCTGATGGCTACTCCCTGAGCCTGGCAACAATCTCTCTACCCATCTAGTTCTGAAGGCAGGTTGCCACCATGCCAGACATAATATGTCTCCAGCCACCACATACTCTCTTGATTTCAATTAAATGAGCCCCATGAAAGAGCACACAACACAATAACCTCTGATCCAATTGATAAGATATAATTGCCCACCTAAACATACAAAGCCCTGTACACATCCATCCCTTCAGAATATTCATAACAACCTGTAAGTGTGCAGAGAGGACTCTTAACATCTGCCTCCATGTTCTCTCAGCTGCTTCCCTTACCACTCCAGTGTCCTTACCTCTTTAAAATGTTTTTCCTGCCCATCTTTCCTTCTTGTCCAGTGACAGGCCTTGTTCTATCTTGTACCTGCATTCACCTGCATAATGGCATCATCCTAAACTGTATCCCATGCTTTAATTGAATTATTTGGTTTATTGTTGTTTAGATTTTTGAGTTCTTTATTACTTTGGATACTAGTCCTCTATTACATGTGGAGTTAATGAATTTTTTTCTATTCAGTATTCTGATTTTTTTTCTGTCGACAGTGTCCTTTGCCTGACAGAAGCTTATTATTGTTTGTGAGATCTACTTTTTATGTCTCTACAGATGTTTCTACGAACATTTGGCATTTTCTGGTTCTCCAGTTGCTCTATCAACTCAGACACACAGACATAAAGAAAACTATCTTGGCACAAAGTTTAAAGAATTAGGGTAAAAATTTGAGGTTATCACTAGGCAGAAGCAAAGATTCTTAGGCCGTATGTTTAAACAATTTCTATTCTTCCACTGACAAAAGTAATTATATAAATATATGTATATATATATATGTGTGTGTGTGTGTGTGTGTGTCTGTGTGTGTATACTACTTTTGTATATATACTTAATACTCTTGTATATATACATATATACTTATGTATATTCATACAAATACATATATATGCATATACATATATGTATATATATAAAAACCTTAATTTATTTGCACTCTTTTAAAAATTTCTAATTAACAGACAAATAAAGCTAGTATTATTGGAGGACAAATAGAAGGAGAGAAAAAAGAGAAGAGGAAGAAGACAAGGGCAGGGAGATAGCTAGGTTGAAGAGAATATAAAAATATTATGACATCACACAAGTCAGCAGAAGGGGTCTGGCATGATCTTTGGATAGATCATGAGATCACTTTTCATTTGTATGAAGGTAAAATATGACTTGTGTTTCTCTTGTGTTTGGAGACCCTTTCAAAATGCAAACATACATACTGAATAAAATACATAGGAATTTGTATTTCTAGATTTGTCATGTTATGATTAATCAAGAGTTTTGCTAGATTGAATTAAGCTATAACATAAGTATAAAACATGCAATAAATTGAACATTTAGTGTAAAAGCATACAATACCTCATCAATTTTTCATATTTTAAAATAATATTGTGAACTCATTGCATTACATAACATAACCATAGTGGAACACATGCCCTTGTTATATATGGAGTATCTTTTATGTATATGCCCAATAGTGATATAGCTGGTTCTTCAATAGAACTATTTACAATTTTCTGAGGAACAACCAGACTGATTTCCAAAGTGGTTGTACCAGATTGCAATCCCCCCAGTAATGGAGGAGTGTTTCTTTTCTCCACATCCTCCCCAGCATCTGCTGTCACCTGTTTTGATCTATTAGTCATTCTGATTGATGTAATATGGAATCTCAGGGTCATTTTGATTTGCATTTCTTTGATGATTAAGGATGTTGAACATTTCTTTAGGTGTTTCTCAACCATGCAGCATTCCTCAATTGAGAATTATTTGGTATTTTTAATTGGGTTATTTGGTTTTCTGGAGTCTAACTTTCTGAGTTCTTTGTAGATCTTCGATATTAGCTGTCAATCAGATGTAGGGTTGGTAAAGATCTTTTCCCAATCTGTATGTTGACATTTTGTCTTGACAGTGTCCTTTGCCTTGTAGAAGCTTTTCAGTTTCACGAGGTCCCATTTGCCAATTGTTGAACTTAGAGCCTGAGCCATTGGTGTACTTTTCAGGAATTTTGCCCCCTGTTCTGATCCACTTTTAAATTTGGGTTATTTCTTTCCTTGACTTTGTTTTTGAGTTACATATTTCAGATATCACTCCTCTATTGGATATATAGACAGCAAAAATTATTTCCCATTCATGAGTTATTGAGGAGGAAATTTTCTCCTGTGCCAATGCACGGTATGAATCCGAGAAGTCCAAATGGCCAGGAGAATAAATAAAAATATGTAGCTGATGGGGAAGAGGACCACTAGAAGTCCGAGACTCCTGGGACACACGAGGCTCTCAGGACCCAGTGAGGATGATATTAGCCAAAATACCCAATAGGGGGAGATAGAACCTGAAGAGTCCACCTACAGTCAATAACCTTGGCCCCTAGTTGAGAGATGGGGTCATCTATCCATTTCAAAATCTTTAACCCAGAATTGTGACTGTCTAAAGGAAATGCAGGGACAACTAGAACAGAGACTCAAGGAAAGGCCATCTAAAGACTGCCCTACCTTGGGATTCATCCCATCTACAAATACCAAACCCAGACACTATTTCTGATGCCTAGTGCTTGCAGACAGGAGACTGGTATAACTGTCCTCTAAGAAGCTCTGGCAGCACCTGACTAAGACAGATTCAGATACTCACTCCCAACCATTGGACTAAACCTAGGGGCCCCAATGATAGGTTTAGGGAAAGGGCCACAGGAGCTAAAGGAGATTGTAATACCAAAGGAAGAACAACAATATCAATTAACCAGACCTCAGAGCTCCTAGTGATGAAATCACCAAAGAGTATACATGAGTTGGTCCATGACTCCAGCTACATATGAAGCAGAGGACTGCTAGATGGATGAGGTGGGAGTGGGTGGGTGGTCACCCTCTTGGAGGCAAAGAGGAGGGGCATAAAGTGGGAGGACCTGTGGAGGCGGGGCTAGGGAGGGAAACATTTGAAATGTAAAAAATAAACTGAAAAAATAAACTATGAAATTAATCTTATTAAAATTTAAGGTACATATATGAGTTATCTAACATGTTTATATTTGAAGTGTCTTCTAGAGATATAGAAAAAATTTTTCTAGTATTAATAAAACTAAAAACAATACTTAGTATTTAACTTTTAATTAGTTTCAGCTAGCTTTTTGCCATTCTCTTGACCTATAGATTTTGTCAGAAGTACTTCAGAACAAGTTGTGAATCTGAAATTTTATTTATAATTCAGACTAGATTAAAATTTCAGGTATATAGATTTTTTTCAGTTAGTTCCAATAAACATATGGTACACAGATTTCTATGTTTCCTCTTTTATACTTCAGTGTTTAGAGAAATTGGATCACAGTGAATTGTTACAATTTTATTAATCCATTAATATTTATCTATCATGAGTCTTCATATGGCATATTTCAGTTTATTCCATATACATCCCAAAAGTATTGCTGCACTCAGTTTAGGAATATACTAAGGAGAATAAAGGTACAGGAACTGTTTAGAATCGAGAAGCAAGTCTGCTAGAATTCTAATGTAAATGCTGAAGTTTCCATTCTTCACCATGCTAAACACTATCAATGCAAAAGAAATGTATTAGAAGTCAACCTTATAATTACAATAAGATCAACTAATTACTGTTGATTTGCATGTTTATTGTGTATCATATGAATGATGTATTTGGTATGTGGGTCAATAAAAGAAAAGTTAACATCCCAAACCATCAAAATAAGGATGCCAAATGGTGTCTTTAGGTTCAAAGACAATAAAATATGAAAAACATCACACATAATTTAGAACAACAATGGTTTTTATAAACAATGGAATTAATTAACAATCTTCAAAGTAAAATATACTGTTATGTTTATTAGCCTGCTTTTGAAGTTACCTTTTCTTAATTTTTGAAATTATTGACTTAGTTGCATCTTTCTTAACACTACTTAGGTCAAACTTTAATCCAATATTATGCTTGATTGCATGAATGTGTAGAAAGTCCTGGATAAAACACTGGGATCTATTCTAGGCTTTAGATTTTGTTTTGAGAAGACAAATAGAAATGTGGCCTAGTCTCCAGCCTCCTGTTTCACTGAGTACTGAAAGATAAGAAGAGAAATAGGAACAACACATTGTGATGTGTGCTGTAGTAAGCAGTGTCCTTTTTGTAACCACAGAGACCTTTAGCAGACAGAATTCTTTGAGGGTTTGGGGCCTCCATTTTCTGATGTAGATGCAAGTTCTATTTTTTCCTTTTGAGTGTTGGTGGGTCCCAGTGTACATGGCAGACATCTCTGTCAGGAACGAATACTAATGAATGAATTATGACTTATTCAAAAGGCAAGAGATCCATCAAGGCTCTTCTTATTAGATGCATCACAGGGAATAGCTCCTTAGTGGATGCATTAGTGGAAACAGATAGAAGTCCAAGTACCTAGACTGTGGAACTGAGTTCAGCTTCTAGAATGCAATACTAGTACCATGGCCAACTAATAAGCCAAAAACCACAAGACATTAATTTTGACCAAACTCTGAAGGAGCTATAAAGCAGATCTCACCATAACTGAAACCATGGAAGATGTAAACAGATGCCACGTTGATTTTTATCCTAGTGAGATCCTCAGCAGAAGACCCATTTATGATGTGCTCAGACTCTGTAGCTATATAGCTATAATCTGCATGATGCTGTTTTAAGTTGCTAAGTTTGTCTAATCCTTTTATACAGAAAAACAAAACAAAACAAATTAAAAAAGTTCTAAGATTTCAAATATCTAAACCATTGTGGGAGGCATGCTGGTTTAGAGCAGGCTAACAGGAAGAAAATCAACTGATTGGTATCTTACTTTTTTAGGTATCTTACATTTTTATTAGAAGTGAAGGAGTTGTAAAGCCAGATATATAAACAGAATATCTGTATTTTGACAATTCACTGTAATTATCTACAAGATTTAAACATAGCAGATATACTCACCTTCTTCTTGAGGTGCTGATATGATAATTCTGGCTTATTGCCTGAGCATCAGGAATTTAAAATTCGTTCAGGAGATTCTAAGACATAGCCCAAATTGAGAGTTGTGTTTTACATGGAGAAATGGCAGAATGACAAGTGGCTGAATCAAATGCTAATGCAGAAATGGAATGTAGTTGAAGAGTATACACGATAAAAGGGGACTACACATCTCACATTTGGGAAATTGTACCTTTTATGATCTTAGTTTGTTTTTCTCAAGTCACAGTACCTCCCCACAGATGACGCATATTCCCATGGCTTTAGCTTTGTTATCACAAGTCTGGGAAATGATCTTTTATTTTTATTCTCAACATTGGTATGGTTAATAGTGCTGACCTATAAGAATAGGAGCACAGATATTTGGTTACTTTTATAGTTATGTAGTTCCAAGTTTAATGGATAGCTCTGTGGTAAGATGGGTAGATTAGCTTGGAATAAATGGATGGTTGGCTAGAATCAGTTGGCAAGAGTCTTGATGAAGTACTGTCTACATTGGGTTGACCTATGGGAATAACTGTGGGGGACTGTTTTAAATAGGTTAATGAAAGAGGAAAGACACGATACTCTTCTGGTATTGGCACTCTTCTATACAAAGGTTTCCAACAGTATGAACCTTGAGGAATAAAAACTGAACAAGTGAACAAATAATCATAGTGTTTACTCCTCTCTGCTCTTGACCCTGAATGTGATGTGACCAGAGTCTCATAAATCTTTCTGCTATGATTTCCTTCCTGCAATAAATTACAAAATGGGATTATACGACAAACATTTTGTTCCTGTGCTGGGAAGTTTTAGTTTTTGTTTGTTTGGTTTAGTTTGGTTTGGTTTGTTTAACTTGATACTGGACAGGGTCAGCTGAGAAAAGGGAACAATAATTGGGACAATATCTCTACCGGATTGGCCAGAAGGCAAGTTTGTGGC
This sequence comes from Rattus rattus, assembly GCF_011064425.1. NCBI lineage: Eukaryota > Metazoa > Chordata > Mammalia > Rodentia > Muridae > Rattus > Rattus rattus. The sequence continues at coordinate 120,514,378 of NC_046154.1, read as the reverse complement.
GCATTTTCTTGATCAATGTTTGAGGGGCCAACCACTGTAAATAATGTCCCTTCTGGGTAGGTATTTCTGTTTTATATGTATATGTATATGTATATGTATATGTATATGTATATGTATATGTGTATGTGTATGTGTATGTGTATGTGTATGTGTATGTGTATGTGTATGTGTATATGTATATGTATATGTATATGTATATGTATATGTATATGTATATGTATATGCAAGCCATGGAAAGCAAGGCCATCCATCCATGGCCTCTTCCTCAGTTCTGTACTTCAGGTTCAAGCCTCAAGTTCCTTCACTGAGATTCCTTCATGATGTGCTGTATGATGTAAGCTGCAGCAACACATTTTATCTCCAAGTTTCTTTTGGTCATGAATCTGTCACAGCAAGAGAAACTCATAACTCACTTTTTAAAAAGAAAATTTTATCACAGTAACAAAAATTAAACCAGACCATAGGATACTTTGGAAACAAGGATATTTGAACAAATTATAACTAGAGTTCTTGCATGGCTTGAACGAGTTAAATCACCTAATTTTTCGAACTATTAGATGCTTTACCCTGTCCCCATTCCTTAAAATATGTTTTGCATTCATTATAACACCATGACTTATTTACCATTAATAAAACTCTCTAAATTAGGGGTTAGCATCTCCATTTTCACATGTGGAAATTAAATACCGTTGCCAAATCAGACCACAGAATGGGAGATTGACAATGACATCTACTCTTGTTTTGGAACATTAGGGTAGAAGCTGAGAGAGTACTCTGTTGTTAGAGGTCATACACTCAGATTGGTAGCACTAAACCAGGATGGCAGAGGCATTACCTAGCATTTGATATAAAGTAAGGATGGAAAGCATCAGTTAAGAATTATTGAATGGATTGATGGTACTCTTAAGAATTTATATATTTTAGTATGTTTTTCTCCCTTTTAAACCTTCTAAAATAGCATGAAGCATATAAGACTAGCCAAGATACATAACTCGTAAAACAAATAATTTGATCATTACTTGTTAATTTTACATCATAAGTATCTTTATACATATAAAGGATCATCTACTGTTCAAATTAACCAATTTTCTTTACACAAAATGAGCAATGTTTCCATATATATATGTATATGTATATGTATATGTATATGTATATGTATATGTATATGTATATGTATATGTAATAGATTTTACTACTTAGACCAGTAATTGTGATTCTATATTACTTTAGATTGAAATAATAACAAAAATGCTTTTGTTTGGAATACTCAAAAATATTTTGATTCTGAATAATAAACATTTAAGCCTTTGGACCTTACATGTCTTATCATGCAAAAACTTTGAAATTATAAGTCATTACTTAAAAATAGGAGCATTCAATAATCTTATACTTATTATTTTCTCCACGTTTTTCCATTTATGTATAGTCTATGGTTTAGTTTGGATTTCTTACTTAATTCACCATAAACTAAGACGTTTTATTTTAAAATGTCACATATGAAATGTATAGAGGTGACTGGCAGAATATCATATTAATAGGTTATTGACTTGTTATGTCGTAAGGAGCCAAAGGAACATCCCATGCCATCTCTGTGCTGCACTGGAGCTTTGTTTCATTGATTGGTCTGTTTAACCCATCATCTCTAGGCATTTAAACCATGATATACACTTGACAAACCTAATACTTCATTTTCCATCTGGGGACTAGCAGAAACTAAAGGGAAGAAAGACAAATGGACAGTTGTACAAGCAAAAAATGATGATAAATGTGAAAGGGAAGACAGAAATAAAGCACAGAGCAAAGTTTCCATCTGTAAATTCTGAAATCAGCAAATGTACTACTTAACAGCAAGGGAAAATCCCTGGAGGTAGGTAGGAGCTAGGCTGTATTTTGAATGAAAGCACAGACATAGAATATCCAGAGAACCAAAGAAGTTAACAGTGTGAAATTATTTCTGGGAAAGAAAAGGATAGCAGAGAATTAATAAGACAGGAGGGACAGGAATGTAGGTAGGTAGGTAGGTATATAGATAGATAGATAGATAGATAGATAGATAGATAGATAGATAGATAGATAGATAGATGGACAGACAGATAGATGGATAGAGAGATAGATAGATAGATGATTAAGAGCATGAATCATTTTGAAAGGAACACATCTTGGTAGTTTGATTTTCCTCCTATTTTTAATAAATCATGAATATGTTGTGGTGTCACAAGAAATATTTCATTTGTTCCCTTTTTAAAATTTTCATTTTCATTTTTATATCAATCAAAAAATAGAATACTTTATATTTATTTCTGGCATACTGAAGAAGATAGATGTGATTTAATAAAAATAAATGAAAAAAACAAAATTTTGCTCAAAATTAGTTTTATGTTCTATTTTTTTTTGATTAAAGTTCTATTCCATTAGATTGTGTTTCAGGAATATAACATCCCTACTCTTTTTGTCTCAGCCATACAGGTCTCAACTAGTCAATAAGAATAGCTAACAACACAAGCACCTCATTTTATCTTCCAGGAAAGGAAGGATATTGGGTGAGAAAATCTGAGTGAGGCTCAAGGGTAACACATCTCCATTCACAAACCTTGTATGCAGAAGTCTTTATAATAGGTAATTCCTCAGTTTTGTGTCCAACAGTTTCCAGATTTAGTAATTTATTTATGCTTACATTTTCTATCAAGAAATCATATTTGTTTACTTAACTTTAAAATTTGAATACTGTATTAAGTCATTTCTATTCCTTTCTTTACTTCCTTAAATGCTTCCCAAATCCCCTCATTCACAGGTCCTCCTTTTTTGCACACACACCCTCTCTCTGTCTCTCTGACACACACACACACACACACACACACACACACACACACAGTCTACTGAGGGCATTTGGTATTGCTCATATGTGTATGTGTTTAGATCAGCTTAAAAAAATGACTACTGCTTAAGCCTCTCCTCCTGGATACCCCAGGACCTCCTCTTATCCAGAACCCAAGAAGCAGCTTTAGCTTACCAGAGGGAGGGAAAATGCTGCCATTTCTCCATGTAAAACACAGCTCTCAATTTGGGCTATATTTTAGCCTGACTACTTTGGACAGGATTATCTATCATGGGGCTTGATCCTGAAGAATGATTTTCACTTTTCTTAGCAGCCATTGATAACCTGTACCTCTTTATCTAGGAGTAGAGTCTTTTTGATATTTCCCCATTCTCAATGGCATATCCACCCGTGTTTTCATTATGGATGTCTTATTTAGGGAACTATATTTTTTGAGATGTGTTGGGTGCCACTTACCTGTAATATAAAAGAATAAATATAAAGAAGATACTATCTCATAGTGAAGATCTTGATCCTCTAGCACTTAACAATGTTCTAGCCTCTCTTCTGTGATGTTTTCTGAGCCTTAGGAATAGAAGTTGCATTATAGATCTATAAGTTGGGGTTGGACAGTACACAGTCAGCCACTCTTGCATTTTGGCCACTGGTGGCTTTCTGTAGTAGACTATACCTCCTGTGAAAAGATGCCTTTAAAAGAAGGGGTGAGAATTTGTCTGGACATAAGAATATATATTTAGAATGCAGTTAAGAATTATAATATTTGAGGTAAGTGGTAATAGTGAGTTCGTCTGTAAGGCCCATGACCTCAGCAGCCATGAGTAGTAGGCTAGTTTACTGTACCAAGATTGAATTCCTTTTTATTGAGTAGACATTCAGTCCAGCTGTTTTTTATGCTATAGCTATAAGTGCCACTATTGCACCTCACTGGATATCTTCTCATGCTGGGAATTGTGATTCATAGGCTTTATAGCTGGATATGACTGTTGATTGTTTTTTTTCCCTTGGCAGCTTGCAAAGCATATTTAGATAGCATGGAAACTGCTCTTTAGTGAGCAGACTATTAGGTCAGTTCCAGCTTGATTCCTCGAAGATATATGTCTGAAATATAAGATATCATCTTCAACAATGTGGTGTTCAATATTATTATTATTATTTTATTTATTTATATTTCAAATGTTGTCCCCTTCCTATTTCTCCCTCCATGAGCCCCCAACTCCATCACACCTCCCTTTGTCTCTAAGAGGTTGTTCCCCCACCCACCCACCCACTCCCACGTCACCTCTCTAGCAAACCCCCTTCTATGGTACATCAAGCCTGTACAGGATCAAGCATATCCCCTCCCTCTGAGGTCAGACAAGGCAGTCCTCTATTACAAAATCCAATACCCTTTGATGTTAAAAGTCTTGGAGAGATCAGGAATTCAAGGCAGACACTTAAACACAATAAAAGCATACAGCAAACCAACAGTTAACATCAAATTAAATGATTAAGAGAAACTTGAAGCAAACCCACTAAAATTAGGTCCAACAATGTTGTCTTACCTTCAGTTTCTGAAGGTAACCAAGAACAATGGCAGTAACTTTTATTTTGAGAGTTTCTTTGATTTCTTTGTCTCTTCTGACAAATAACTAGAAGGTAGACTTCCTGTACTTGGCATTGGGGGTTTTGTTACATAGTCTATCATTTTCTCTAAGAAATGTAACTTCATTCAATACACACACACACACACACACACACACACACACATACACACACACACACACACACACCATAAAAACACAAAAATAGGAAGTCATAATGTACAAGCAAAAGATCACTCAGACAAAAAAGTGACCAAGGATAGCAATATGCAACAAAAGTCTATACAAATACCATTAAGTTCATTTTGTGTTGGCCATTTGACTACTGCTTGGTGTGGGACCTACCCTGTTTGATTAATATACCCAATGAGACTCTATTGGATACAACTAAACTTTTCCTTTGCAAGCAGGTACCAAATGCTGATAGCTTCTTGATTAGGGGTAGAAGCCATGTCCATATCTCCCTTTCAGTGCTGTGATCCATCTATTTGCACATGTACTTGCCTTATGTATGCTGCCTCAATCTCTGTGAGTTTATGTCTAACAGTATTGTAATATCTGTCAGACACCATTCCTCTGGGGGACAGTCATCCAAACCTGGCTTTTTATGATTTTCCACCTCATCTTCTGTATAGGTAAATAACTTGATCCCTGAGTGAAGTGTTTGATGAAGGCATCCAGATTTGGACTGAGTTTTTAAAAAACCTCTTATTCATTGAACATTGTCCTAATGTGGGTCTCTGTTTGTTCCCATTTGCTAAAAGAGGAAGCTTCTCTGATGGTAGCTCAGAAAGGCACTAAGATACGGGCAAAGAAAAATATCCTTAGGAGACATGCTATTGTTATGGTATTTTTAGCAGAATAGATTTTTTTCTGTTTTTTCTCCTGATGTTCATGTTACCCAGTCTAAGGTTTTTATTTACCAGAGTAGTTTCAACCATCACAGAGTGGTTGGTAATTCCCACAGAGCTTGTGCTACTATTACCCTTGAATAACTTGTAGGTAGGTCACTATTGTAGAATGAGTTTAGAGGTGGGTTGATGGTTATCCTTCTCTGGTACCATGTAAAGTATGTTCCAGCTACATGAACAATAGTCAGCAGGAATAAAAGCGCAATGATATGTTCAATGAAATCTGGAAATATGTGGATGCTGTCTTTAGCAATAGGGATTTGCAATCCATCGATGGAGAACAACCAATAGCATTGGCAATAGCCAAGGCATTTTTTTTTGGCGGGGTGGGGGTGTAACCCCTTTGGCCAACAGCTCAACTATATGCAACCCATTTCTATCACTGGAGGTTTCACATGCTTTCAAAAAAACATCTAGCTAGGGAATTGTCTCCCCAATATTTGGTGAATCTATTTATATTTCACATATGAAAATATTAGGAAGCTTCTACAGTAGTAGGCTTCAATAGGACCCTGCCAATTGCCCCCAGTATTAATTGTCCTAACCCACATCTTCTTGCTTACTCTGTTCATCCATCCCCATTCCTATCCCACTCCATCTTCTTCCCCACCTCTATCCCCATCCCTATCTCCATTCAATCCTCCAACTCCAGCCCTCCATCTTTCTTTTGCTATATATGCTATTTGCCATTCCATGGGAGCTCTTCACCTTGCTATTGTGCAGCACTTTAATTTATCACTAACCACTATAGCTATTCTCTTTCTAATATGACAATTAAAGGTTTAAAAGCTAACACAGTGTTTCTCTTTTTAGGTCTGGGATATT